>NC_060123.1:261056704-261359734 GCF_021461395.2 Schistocerca americana
GGGGGGCATCAGTGCTCTCAATTTGCACTTTGAGCATGTGACAAGCCTTACACGTCTCACTCTTTGGTGACTTTACTCCTATTCATACTCTTCAGTGAAAATTCGCCGGTACTTGTCTGCAGATACAGGCTCATAGGACATCTCCTTGCAGAACACATTCTTATAGTGCTCGTAACAGCAGGCGATTGTTGCATCTGTGCCCGGGTACAATCTGGCACGACTGTTTGAGCGTCTGTAATTACTCTCGGTATTTTGTCGATGTGTTTCCTGACATGGTTAACACTAGTTTCAGAGTAAGCATGCGGACGTACAGTATGCTTGTCCCGTTTGTCCTGGGGTGGCGTGGTCGATCCGGATGCGATTTTCTTCTGTATATTTTCGACACGCCCGCGATTGTTATGTAGACCATGAATGGCAAGAAAAGCTTTTTTGCATACCTTTATATCAGTGCCACTAACTTTTACGCTGTAGGAAATAGTACAGTTTCTCCGGGAATTTTCTCCAGTTGCTTTTCGGCGACGTGCAAGAGTATTAGATTTCATTGCACCAAATAAGTATGCATTTTGAATGTTAAAATCACCTACTTCCCAAAATGTTTTGAATAGTTTCATCACATTTAAATCTCTTACTTTTTCGAAACATTTACGAGGGCACTGGCAATTAGGTCCCACAGTTGTTTTACTTACAGTTGCTCCTGTACGAGAAACATACTCTTAGCCCAAATTGCGCCTCTTCTGTTTATTTTGCGTTGAGAATCGACTCTCAGCCTTTTCCGAGACGACCTCTTTGTCTGTTCAAGGGCCCCTTCCTGAATGGTTTCTGCAGAAGCGATACACTGTTCGTTGTTTTGGGCAATATGATCTCATTCGCTATTAACCTGTATAACAACGTAAACTACTATTACCGTTACCATTATTATTATTACAACCACCACTTAGCCAAAAAAATGTAGGCATTCTAAAATATCCTCAAAATTGACGCACTCCAGGAACATAATGGTATGTACATGCACTTACCATTATGTTCGTGAAACGTACTAAAGACAGTATGTTTACAAAATAACACACCTCTGAGTCATTTGAATCGTTAGGAATGTATTCTGGATCCCTATCAAAGATATTAGTATCATTGGAAGTATATTCCTCGTCTTCTGCCATGTTCACTGTTGCCATAATCTCGGAGATGTTTTCACTTGCCGCCATTCTCTCTGTCACTTACCATTATGTTTCCGCAACAGACGGACAGTAGCGCTTACCATTAAGTTCCGCCCTGACATCTGTTGAGTGAAATTGGAACTACTAGTAAGTTTACTGCATTGTGCATCCCACAAGTGGTGTCATTAGCCATATACCGCAAAATACACGGCGATGGCGCTTACCATTGTGTTCCCCCAAGCAGCTCAATTTTGAAGATGCGGCAATGAAATTATGTACCATGCTTTACATGAAATTAATACATTTACTGTTAAGTTCCTTGCATTACATGAATTTAACCGATTTTATGGAATTTAAAAATATTATTTTCAAAAATAAAATATGTATATTTTTCTCATAACCTTTTCTATAGATTTTTACAACATTTTCTATGTTTACTCTGTGTATAGAAGGTTCTGTCATGTTTCTAAATATAGCGAATAGGACAATTTTAAATACCTTTTAAATACAATTCTGTAGTATAATATAAAATTCATGCAAAATTTCAAACACGTAGCTTCGTATCTCAGCTTACACTCAGAATTTCCAAATTTACTCGTCAGACATTCATTGGGTTTGTAGAAATAACTGTATAAAATTTCATAATTCTATTCTTCATATACTGTGAGAAAATAATACATAAACTTTAAACAACACACTTTCTTCTTATGCCAACTATTCCGAAGACCCCAGATTTGTATTCAGGGTCCTCTTTTCCTTCAAGGCTTCTCTTTTTATTTCTTGTTTTGAGGCTTCATTCCTTCACCAGGTCTTCATGTGCCTTTTCAGTTACAGAGAGGCACTGTAAATATATTTTCCTCAAGACGTCTGGAGTGAAATTTCCTATTTTAAACCCATTCTCTCTACTAACTTTGTCCTTCTTATGTTCCCCGTCATTAAATACAAGAACTACATCATAAGTTGCAATTCTGACAACTATAGGAGACGAAAATGTGGTTTTGGGCATCGTTTCCATATCAGTGAATTTAGAGACTCATTTGGATTCTGCATTTAGCCGTGAACACCATTTTTTGTAAGTTTAGGATCGGCCAGAAACCAGCAAGTGGGACTGACAACTTCCAGAATGTAATTTCGAAGCCTCAACTAGTGAATGTAGTGGTTGTTACCCCCAGAGAATGTAGATAATTATCCCAAGTAATGTGACACAGATAATGTGACACAGATAATGACACCCCGTGACATTTCATGTCACTTACACTGGGTAGGTTCAGTCTGATAGCCTTGCCATAACACAGTTTAAGAGTGTCTGTCATCTTCTTTGTGAGTCTACTGTGTCCACCAATGCTCTTCATCTCCCAACTTTTTGCCCTTTATATAAATGACAAAAGTCACAGATGATCTATAAAACAAAAGAGTATATATTACAGCCTGCCTCAGCGATACAGATAGCCGTACCGTAGGTGCAACCACAACGGAGGGGTATCTGTTGAGAGGCCAGACAAACGTGTGGTTCCTGAAGAGGGGCAGCAGCCTCTTCAGTAGTTGCAAGGGCAACAGTCTGGATGATTTACTGATCTGGCCTTGTAACAATAACCAAAACGGCCTTGCTGTTCTGGTACTGCGAACGGCTGAAAGCAAGGGGAAACTACAGCCGTAATTTTTTCCGAGGGCGTGCAGCTTTACTGTATGATTAAATGATGATGGCGTCCTCTTGGGTAAAATATTCCGGAGGTAAAATAGTCCCCCATTCGGATCTCCGGGCGGGGACTACTCAAGAGGATGTCGTTATCAGGAGAAAGAAAACTGGCGTTCTACGGATCGGAGCGTGGAATGTCAGATCCCTTAATCGGGCAGGTAGGTTAGAAAATTTAAAAAGGGAAATGGATAGGTTGAAGTTAGATATAGTGGGAATTAGTGAAGTTCGGTGGCAGGAGGAACAAGACTTCTGGTCAGGTGACTACAGGGTTATAAACACAAAATCAAATAGGGGTAATGCAGGAGTAGGTTTAATAATGAATAAAATAATAGGAGTGCGGGTAAGCTACTACAAACAGCATAGTGAACGCATTATTGTGGTCAAGATAGACACGAAGCCCACGCCTACTACAGTAGTACAAGTTTATATGCCAACTAGCTCTGCAGATAATGAAGAAATTGATGAAATGTATGGTGAGATAAAATAAATTATCCAGGTAGTGAAGGGAGACGAAAATTTAATAGTCATGGGTGACTGGAATTCGAGTGTAGGAAAAGGGAGAGAAGGAAACATAGTAGGTGAATATGGATTGGGGCTAAGAAATGAAAGAGGAAGCCGCCTGGTAGAATTTTGCACAGAGCACAACATAATCATAGCTAACACTTGGTTTCAAAATCAAGAAAGAAGGTTGTATACTTGGAAGAACCCTGGAGATACTAAGAAGTATCAGATAGATTATACACTCCTGGAAATTGAAATAAGAACACCGTGAATTCATTGTCCCAGGAAGGGGAAACTTTATTGACACATTCCTGGGGTCAGATACATCACATGATCACACTGACAGAACCACAGGCACATAGACACAGGCAACAGAGCATGCACAATGTCGGCACTAGTACAGTGTATATCCACCTTTCGCAGCAATGCAGGCTGCTATTCTCCCATGGAGACGATCGTAGAGATGCTGGATGTAGTCCTGTGGAACGGCTTGCCATGCCATTTCCACCTGGCGCCTCAGTTGGACCAGCGTTCGTGCTGGACGTGCAGACCGCGTGAGACGACGCTTCATCCAGTCCCAAACATGCTCAATGGGGGACAGATCCGGAGATCTTGCTGGGCAGGGTAGTTGACTTACACGTTCTAGAGCACGTTGGGTGGCACGCGATACATGCGGACGTGCATTGTCCTGTTGGAACAGCAAGTTCCCTTGCCGGTCTAGGAATGGTAGAACGATGGGTTCGATGACGGTTTGGATGTACCGTGCACTATTCAGTGTCCCCTCGACGATCACCAGTGGTGTACGGCCAGTGTAAGAGATCGCTCCCCACACCATGATGCCGGGTGTTGGCCCTGTGTGCCTCGGTCGTATGCAGTCCTGATTGTGGCGCTCACCTGCACGGCGCCAAACACGCATACGACCATCATTGGCACCAAGGCAGAAGCGACTCTCATCACTGAAGACGACACGTCTCCATTCGTCCCTCCATTCACGCCTGTCGCGACACCACTGGAGGCGGGCTGCACGATGTTGGGGCGTGAGCGGAAGACGGCCTAACGGTGTGCGGGACCGTAGCCCAGCTTCATGGAGACGGTTGCGAATGGTCCTCGCCGATACCCCTGGAGCAACAGTGTCCCTAATTTGCTGGGAAGTGGCGGTGCGGTCCCCTACGGCACTGCGTAGGATCCTACGGTCTTGGTGTGCATCCGTGCGTCGCTGCGGTCCGGTCCCAGGTCGACGGGCACGTGCACCTTCCGCCGACCACTGGCGACAACATCGATGTACTGTGGAGACCTCACGCCCCACGTGTTGAGCAATTCGGCGGTACGTCCACCCGGCCTCCCGCATGCCCACTATACACCCTCGCTCAAAGTCCGTCAACTGCACATACGGTTCACGTCCACGCTGTCGCGGCATGCTACCAGTGTTAAAGACTGCGATGGAGCTCCGTATGCCACGGCAAACTGGCTGACACTGACGGCGGCGGTGCACAAATGCTGCGCAGCTAGCGCCATTCGACGGCCAACACCGCGGTTCCTGGTGTGTCCGCTGTGCCGTGCGTGTGATCATTGCTTGTACAGCCCTCTCGCAGTGTCCGGAGCAAGTATGGTGGGTCTGACGCACCGGTATAATGTGTTCTTTTTTCTATTTCCAGGAGTGTATAATGGTAAGACAGAGATTTAGGAACCAGGTTTTAAATTCTAAGACATTTCCAGGGGCAGATGTGGACTCTGACCACAATCTATTGGTTATGACCTGTAGATTAAAACTGAAGAAACTGCAAAAAGGTGGGAATATAAGGAGATGGGAGCTGGATAAACTGAAAGAACCAGAGGTTGTACAGAGTTTCAGGGAGAGCATAAGGGAACAATTGAAAGGAATGGGGGAAAGAAATGCAGTAGAAGAAGAATGGGTAGCTTTAAGGGATGAAGGAGGATCAAGTAGGTAAAAAGACGAGCGCTGGCAGAAATCCTTGGGTAACAGAAGAAATATTAAATTTAATTGATGAAAGGAGAAAATATAAAAATGCAGTAAATGAAGCAGGCAAAAAGGAATACAAACGTCTGAAAAATGAGATCGACAGGAAGTGCAAAATGGCTAAGCAGGGATGGCTAGAGGACAAATGTAAGGATGTAGAGGCCTATCTCACTAGATACTGCATACAGGAAAATTAAAGAGACCTTTGGAGATAAGAGAACGACTTGTATGAATATCAAGAGCTCAGATGGAAACCCAGTTATAAGCAAAGAAGGGAAAGCAGAAAGGTGGAAAGAGTATATAGAGGGTCTATTTGAGGGCGATGTACTTGAGGACAATATTATGGAAACGGAAGAGGATGTAGATGAAGATGAAATGGGAGATATGATACTGCGTGAAGAGTTTGACAGAGCACTGAAAGACCTGAGTCGAAACATGGCCCCCGGAGTAGACAACATTCCATTGGAACTACTGACGGCCTTGGGAGAGCCAGTCCTGACAAAACTCTACCATCTGGTGAGCAAGATGTATGAAACAGGCGAAATGCCCTCAGACTTCAAGAAGAATATCATAATTCCAATCCCAAAGAAAGCAGGTGTTGACAGATGTGAAAATTACCGAACTATCGGTTTAATAAGTCACAGCTGCAAAATACTAACAAGAATTCTTTACAGACGAATGGAAAAACTAGTAGAAGCCAACAGCGGGGAAGATCAGTTTGGATTCCGTAGAAACACTGGAACACGTGAGGCAATACTGACCTTACGACTTATCTTAGAAGAAAGATTAAGAAAAGGCAAACCTACTTTTCTAGCATTTGTAGACTTAGAGAAAGCTTTTGACAATGTTGACTGGAATACTCTCTTTCAAATTCTAAAGGTGGCAGGGGTAAAATACAGGGAGCGAAAGGCTATTTACAATTTGTACAGAAACCAGATGGCACTTATAAGAGTCGAGGGACATGAGAGGGAAGCAGTGGTTGGGAAAGGAGTAAGACAGGGTTGTAGCCTCTCCCCGATGTTGTTCAATCTGTATATTGAGCAAGCAGTAAAGGAAACAAAACTCTGCCTCGTGATGGCTGGGTGTTGTGTGCTGTCCTTAGGGTAGTTAGGTTTAAGTAGTTCTAATTTCTAGGGGACTGATGACCATAGATGTTAAGTCCCATAGTGCTCAGAGCCATTTAGCCATTAGCCAAAGGGAAAAAAAAGAAAAATTCGGAGTAGGTATTAAAATTCATGGAGAAGAAATAAAAACTTTGAGGTTCGCCGATGACATTGTAATTCTGTCAGAGACAGCAAAGGACTTGGAAGAGCAGTTGAATGGACTGGACAGTGTCTTGAAAGGAGGAAATAAGATGAACATCAACAAAAGCAAAACAAGGATAATGGAATGTAGTCTAATTAAGTCGGGTGATGCTGAGGGAATTAGATTAGGAAATGAGACACTTAAAGTAGTAAAGGAGTTTTGCTATTTGGGGAGCAAAATACTTGATGATGGTCGAAGTAGAGAGGATATAAAATATAGATTGGCAATGGCAAGGAAAGCGTTTTCGAAGAAGAGAAATTTGTTAACATCGAGTATAGATTTAAGTGTCAGGAAGTCATTTCTGAAAGTATTTGTATGGAGTGTAGCCATGTATGGAAGTGAAACATGGACGATAAATAGTTTGGACAAGAAGAGAATAGAAGCTTTCGAAATGTGGTGCTACAGAAGAATGCTGAAGATAAGATGGGGAGATCTCATAACTAATGAGGAAGTATTGAATAGGATTGGGGAGAAGAGAAGTTTGTGGCACAACTTGACCAGAAGAAGGGATCGGTTGGTAGGACATGTTCTGAGGCATCAAGGGATCATCAATTTAGTATTGGAGGGCAGCGTGGAGGGAAAAAATCGTAGAGGGAGACCAAGAGATGAATACACTAAGCAGATTCAGAAGGATGTAGGTTGCAGTAGGTACTGGGAGATGAAAAAGCTTGCACAGGGTAGAGTAGCATGGAGAGCTGCATCAAACCAGTCTCGGGACTGAAGACCACAACAACAACAACATATTACAGCTTTCTAAATGTACCCGTTGCAACTTTGCAGGAAAGTAATTGGCGGAATCGTTGTTCACCGAGCTAATATTGAAGTGTTGCTTGAAAAAGTGAGCATGGCAGGAAGGTCGCGTCACACATTAATTCTGTTTCCGGCGCTTCGGTTGGGATTTCATCATCGAAACTTTTGAGCATATTGTCCATGCGGTCTACTAATAAATAAAAAACAAATTGAAAATTGATATTTTCGGTCAATTTGATGAAAGTCACCCCCTAAAGAACTTTGGACGACGGACGACGTTTGTCACTCGATCCATGACATCGTAGAAGACGGGCCACAACACGTTGCTCTGAATGGAGAGAAATCATCAGATGCAAAGTTAACTTCGGAGTATGTTGGAATGTAATAGGGACGTTAGTGATTACGATGTATGTAGGATGTAATGTTTTGGGTAGCGTCTAAAGCTCCGTTCGGCTATTCAAGGATGATAATTTCACAAATATCTGAGTAACAGATAATTTTAGCGAAATGTAGGAATATCTGATGAGGACTGACATTCGACGCAAGGACTTTCAGCCATTCGACACCCTACTGCATGTCAAATGGCATTAAGACTCATTTAATCACTGGGCTATACGACTGGCGATTAGTCATTAGAAATGTTTTTTTTTTTTTTGTTTTTTGTTTTTTTTTTTTTTTTTCAGTCTGCGGTTTGATGCGGCCCGCCACGAATTCCTTTGTTGTGCTAACCTCTTCATCTCAGAGTAGCACTTGCAACCTACGTCCTCAATTATTTGCTTGACGTATTCCAATCTCTGCCTTCCTCTACAGTTTTTGCCCTCTACAGCTCCCTCTAGTACCATGGAAGTCATTCCCTCATGTCTTAGCAGATGTCCTATCATCCTGTCCCTTCTCCTTATCAGTGTTTCCCACATATTCCTTTCCTCTCCGATTCTGCGTAGAACCTCCTCATTCCTTACCTTATCAGTCCACCTAATTTTCAACATTCGTCTATAGCACCACATCTCAAATGCTTCGATTCTCTTGTGTTCCGGTTTTCCCACAGTCCATGTTTCACCACCATACAATGCTGTACTCCAGACGTACATCCTCAGAAATTTCTTCCTCAAATTAAGGCCGGTATTTGATATTAGTAGACTTCTCTTGGCCAGAAATGCCTTTTTTGCCATAGCGAGTCTGCTTTTGATGTCCTCCTTGCTCCGTCCGTCATTGGTTATTTTACTGCCTAGGTTGCAGAATTCCTTAATCTTCATTGACTTCGTGACCATCAATCCTGATGTTAAGTTTCTCGCTGTTCTCATTTCTACTACTTCTCATTACCTTCGTCTTTCTCCGATTTATTCTCAATCCATACTGTGTACTCATTAGACTGATCATTCCGTTCAGCAGATCATTTAATTCTTCTTCACTTTCACTCAGGATAGCAATGTCATCAGCGAATCGTATCATTGATATACTTTCACCTTGTATTTTAATTCCACTCCTCAACCTTTCTATTATTTCCATCATTGCTTCCTCGATGTACAGATTGAAGAGTAGGGGCGAAAGGCTATAGCCTTGTCTTACACCCTCCTTAATACGAGCACTTCGTTCTTGATCGTCCACTGTTATTATTCCCTCTTGGTTGTTGTACATATTGTATATGACTCGTCTCTCCCTATAGCTTACCCCTACTTTTTTCAGAATCTCGAACAGCTTGCACCATTTTATATTGTCGAACGATTTTTCCAGGTCGACAAATCCTATGAAAGTGTCTTTATTTTGTCTTTAGCCTTGCTTCCATTATTAGCCGTAACGTCAGAATTGCCTCTCTTGTCCCTTTACTTTTCCTAAAGCCAAACTGACCGTCACCTAGCGCATTCTCAGTGGTAACATCCGTAAAATATTAAAGGGTACGTAGTATGTGGATCAAGGTAATGTGAAGTGGCCACGTGAAACTAGTAGTAGAAAAATCTTATAGCAATCTGAGGTTCTTTGGAAGAATGTTAAGAAACGTGCGGTTGAAAGGAGTAATTTACAAAATCCTCTTCAAGGAGATACTTTCCTTTCGTTAATCAGTCTGGGACCTGTACCGCAATGAATTAATAGAGGGGACAGAGACTGTCCAAAGAAGAGCAGCAAGTTGCGTGGTGGGTTCGTTTAGAAAGTGCGAGAACGTTACGGAGATTCTCGTGAAACTCCAATGGCAGCTACTATAATAAGCAACGGGAATCGTGGATAGGTTTGTCGTTAAAATTCTAATAACCTAAGTTCCAGGTAGTCAGGAAACAATGAAAAAGTATAGCCTTTTCGTTCTACATTCTAATTCAATGTGTCTCTAACGATGCTTACCTTGTGGCCAAAAGGAAAACTGTCCTCGATTTTCAGTGTCTTATTTCCCAGTCTAATTCTCTCAGAATCACCTGGTTCCATTCGAGTAGTTTCATTACACCTGTTTTATTTGTTTTGAAGTTTATTTTTTATCCATTTCAATACATTATCCATGACGTTCAGCTTATCATTCAAATCCTTTCCTACTTTGATAGAATTACAGTGTAATCGACGAATCCCAAAGTTTCAATTTTCTTCTCCATGAACTGTAAGTCCCATTACAAATTTCTCTTTAGTTTCCTTCACTCGTTGCTCAATGTGTGTTTTGGAGGACACACAATAATGTGGTATCACTCACTCCCTTCCCTTTCACGTCCTTCAATTCCAACAACTGCAGTTTGGTTTCTGTATAAGTTATAGGTAACTTTTCGCTCCATGAATTTTATCCCTGTTACCTTAACCTACGTCCAAACTGCAGATTAAGTGTATGTAGACCACTCAGAAATTGGCTTTAATATGTACAGACAACTTATTTGTTGGAAATGAACATTCTTAATTGAACAAAAGGAACTAAATTTCTGAAGATACGTCCTATAAACATTATGTATATTCGGTAATTTTCCTAATTAAATATGCACGCTGATTAGTGATCTTTTAGGAACGGAATAACAACAGTCGGTATTCAGCCTTTCCGGAAGATTTTATAGCTTAATTTCTTCAGATTTGATTTAGAACAATGGGTCCACTTTTGAAAATGTGGGAAAGATGCCAGAAGTATTTATGTAGTCATTATCGAAAGAAAATTTTAAAAAATGCTGGTAGTTGAGGGTGGGATTAGTGAATCACTATTCACATAGTTACCATAATATTTGTCTTCCGTTAGACACAGTTATATGCCTTCTTGTGTCGGTTTCACAGTGGATTAAAATTTCAAGGAGATTAAATTTATTGCTTGTATTTTTAAGAACCAAATGAAATGTTATTTTACAAAACAAGTAAATATAAATGTTATCCATTACATAGCACTCTAAAAATAACCTTGTCGTCGAAATTATTTGATTTAAATAGATATACAATGACGTATGCGAAAATTTGTGGATGGGTTTTTTCACATTATAAGAAAATAAACTGCACATAAGAATGCATTTGATAAAATACCGTTTTTTTCCCATGTGAGCCAGGAGGCATTTGCGTCGAAATTTAGATTTCTACGAAAGGGCTCTAAACTTCCGTTTAAGATTTTCTATATTGTATAGAGAGGAAACAGAAAAGGGTTGGAAACAGAGTGCATAGTTCTAAACAGCGGAATTTTCGGTCGTCTTAGTTGTCACGCTTGTGAACTACTGTTGTCCATAAGCTCTCGTTGGCTTTCTCCGCTTGTAAACGCGTACCACATGATTTACATGTCTGTCAAGCCTTTAATAAGATAGTTTCTCTTATAGGAGGCTTCGTTAGGAGTTTGAAATTATGGTAAAAGAAACGGTGTAGTTGCATGTCCGTTGCATGTGAATGCACTGGTGCATGTTTCTTCTTCTTAACTGCTTGTTAGCGCGGACCTATATCTGCTACCATAAGGGGCACGAGAACTGTCCTTTCTGAGGCGAAGAGACCTTGAGGCGTCCTCTCAAGGGCCGTGAAAATGTTCCTGGACGAGGAGCTGGTGACATCACAGCGTGGCATTACATGTTTCATTACACTGAGAAGCGTGCGTGGAGGAATCTGCCATGTCGTATTTTTCCTCTTGGAGAGGAACGTAGCAAGTGATATGTAACATAGGTTTTACGTCACATGCGGAAATTAGAAGACACTGTAAGTTAGATGGAGCTGAACTCCATATTTGATCCCGTAGTGCTCAGAGCCGTTTGAACCATTTTGAACACTGAAGCGGACGGTCGGAGGTTCGCGCCTGGCTGTCAACAAACGCCTTTCTCCACCTTATGTTTTCCAAATGATTCCGGGGTTTCAGAAATTTAATAGAAGTTTGATATTCAATACTCTATTCCAAGCCAACGACTGGAATGTTCCCCCGGTTACCAGAAATCGCTACTTAACTGCCACACTGTCAGAAAGTAAAAACAAATAACGCACTGACAGTTTTCGTTATAATGATATTTACCTACCTCTTAGGTTCGTGAACAGACCCAAATTTATATCTTGTTGGTTGATATATATGTAGTGTTCCTCTACCAGTAATTCGCTGTCTCAGTCATCGACTAGTCCAGACTCACCTTGGTGCTTTTCTCTTTGGCGATCAGTACACAGAGTAGGCGAAGGAACTTGCCCCCCTTCTTGCAGCGGTGTACCGTAGGTCTCTAGAAGAGCGTAGCGTTCCAAAGGATTGGAAAAGGGCACAAGTCATCCCCGTTTTCAAGAAGGGACGTCGAACAGATTTGCAGAACCATAGACCTATATCTCTAACGTCGATCAGTTGCAGAATTTTGGAACACGTATTACGTTCGAGTATAATGACTTTTCTTGAGACTAGAAATCTACACAGTAGGAATCAGCATGGGTTTCGAAAAAGACGATCGTGTGAAACCCATCTCGCGCTATTCGTCCACGAGACTCGAGAGGGCCATAGACACGAGTTCCCAGGTAGATGCCGTGTTTCTTGACTTACGCAAGGCGTTCGATACAGTTCCCCACAGTCGTTTAATGAACAAAGTAAGAGCATATAAACTATCAAACCAATTGTGTGACTGGATTGAAGAGTTCCTAGATAACAGAACGCAGCATGTCATTCTCAATGGAGAGAAGTCTTCCGAAGTAAGAGTGATTTCAGGTGTGCCGCAGAGGAATGTCGTAGGTCCGTTGCTATTCACAATATACATAAATGACCTTGTGGTTGACATCAGAAGTTCACTGACGCTTTTTGTGGATGATGCTGGTATATCGAGAGGTTGTAACAATGGAAAATTGTACTGAAATGCAGGAGGATCTGCAGCGAATTGACGCATGGTGCAGGGAATGGCAATTCAATCTCAATGTAGACAAGTGTAATGTGCTGCGAGTACATAGAAAGAAAGATCCCTTATCATTTAGCTACAGTATAGCAGGTCAGCAACTGGAAGCAGTTAATTCCATAAATTATCTGGGAAAACGCATTAGGAGTGATTTAAAATGGAATGATCATATAAAGTTGATCGTCGGTAAAGCATATACCAGTCTGAGATTCACTGGAAGAATCCTAAGGAAATCCAATCCGAAAGCAAAGGAAGTAGGTTACAGTACGCTTGTTCGCCCACTGCTTGAATATTGCTCAGCAGTGTGGGATCCGTACCAGATAGGGTTGATAGAAGAGATAGAGAAGATCCAACGGAGAGCAGCGCGCTTTGTTACAGGATCATTTAGTAATCGCGAAAGCGTTACGGAGATGATAGATAAAGTCCAGTGGAAGACTCTGCAGTAGAGACGCTCAGTAGCTCGGTACGGGCTTTTGGTGAAGTTTAGAGAACATACCTTCACCGAGGAGTCAAGCAGTATATTGCTCCCTCCTACGTATATCTCGCGAAGAGACCATGAGGATAAAATCAGAGAGATTAGACCCCACACAGAGTCATACCGACAATCCTTCTTTCCACGAACAATACGAGACTGGAATAGAAGAGAGAACCGATAGAGGTACTCAAGGTACGGTAGATGTAACAAAGTTAACGCTACCATTTTATGCATATTCATTTTCGTGAACAAATTGTGTTGATTAGAGCACCAGATGCAGCCAAGTGCCACTGGAAAGCGCTGTGGTCGCACATCACGACGAAGAGGTTGTTCTGTGAGATGCAGCAGGTCATTTCATAATGTTCAGTAACCATGACGGATACGACATCTGGCGCCCATCCCAGAGAGTGACGGAGTTAAACTGTTCAGAATACCAACACAGGGCGCATGAATTGTCTGCTGTGCTTAACATTTAAATTTGTCACATCTGTATACATCTGCATATGTGTCCCCAATTCATTTATAACACTAGCTGACAAACCCGGCATTATCTGCGTATTCATTTTGCCAATTTTCTATTAGAAATGAAAGCAACAAGTGAACTGTGTTCGTGAAAACACCTTTGAAATTATGAGTCCTACAAAGAAATGTGCATAATGTACAAATGTATCAGTACAGCACGCAAATTAAGAAAGATAGTATACAAAATAAATATTATCTGTAACGTTTGCGCCCGCATCTCGTGGTCGTGCGGTAGCGTTCTCGCTTCCCACGCGCGGGTTCCCGGGTTCGATTCCCGGCGGGGTCAGGGACTTTCTCTGCCTCGTGATGGCGGGGTGTTGTGTGCTGTCCTTAGGTTAGTTAGGTTTAAGTAGTTCTAAGTTCTAGGGGACTGATGACCATAGGTGTTAAGTCCCATAGTGCTCAGAGCCATTTGAACCATTTCTTTTTGTAACGTTTGCTTAACTCGGAATCACACTGCCGGGAAAAAAAAAAGAATTTGTACTCCTGGAAAGACGACGTCGATTTTGGTCTGATGACAGCATATGCCGCCTGGGAGGTACTAGATGTACTGGTGATCAGTTGCCGAGAATTCTTCCGGGTTGTATGGCCGTGCTCCATGGAACTCTTCTGTCCCTGACGTTTCGTTCAAAGCTACGTTGGACATCTTCGGAAGTGCTCCTACTCGTGCTGAGTCTTGCCGACTGTCTAGTTGGATGTCGAAGAACGGCCTAAAACCGCGGAAAGTGGGCGCGATCTGGATTTCACGTGATAGCAGAGATAAACCTTGTCAAGGATAAATTATTACTATCGATCATAGTACGTCAAAGATAAAAACTTCTCATCAATACTATAGCGCCACTACCCATATATCGCAGAGTTTCATAGCTTCTTCTTTTCTGTTAAAATCCCCATGTTTATATATTTCCATGGCTTCTCTATATAGGCGTGGATAATAATTTGTCATAGTACATAAAACTTCAGTTTCCGAAGATTTAACTACTTGATCACCAGACTGAAGAGCATGTTCCACCACGGCTGACTTGTCTGTTTTCCCTAATCGGCAAAGACTTTTATGTTCCTTCAAACGTGTATTCACACTTCTCTTTGTAGTTCCAATGTAGACCCTACCACATGTACACGGAATCTTGTTCACACCACTTGCAGACAGAGGGGGACGTTAATCCTCACGGAATGAAGTGCTTCGCCTATTTTATTAGTTGGTCTTAAATTCGATCGATCGTTATGTTTCCTTAAAATCTTGCCATACAACCCGGAATAATTCTCGCCATCTGAAACATCCGGTCGTGAAAGCCTTCATTGTAGGTAATGGTGATGCTTTCAACATCGTACGCCAACGGATAGCGTAATAGCATAGCTACCAGAGTGCCGCCGCGCTGGATTAGCCGAGCGGTCTTGGGCGCTGCAGTCATGGACTGTGCGGCTGGTCCCGGCGGAGGTTCGAGTCCTCCCTCGGGCATGGGTGTGTGTGTTTGTCCTTAGGATAATTTAGGTTAAGTAGTGAGTAAGCTTAGGGACTGACGACCTTAGCAGTTAAGTCCCTTAAGATATCACACACCTTTGAACATTTTTGAACCAGAGTGCCATCTGCATTTACCCGTTAATAGGGAATACTCACAGCCAGAAGGCTCAGTGTGGTGCAAACATGTGAAGAAGCAGTCCACTATGCAAAGGAGACCCACTCGAGCTTCCTACAGCCAGGTGAGCGAGTTTGAAAGGGACCAGATTATAGCCTTCCGTATGGTGGAATTGGTCTTTCGAAGAATTTTTACGCAAGCTGGACGTGCTGTGACAGATGTGCAACGATGCCGATGTCAGTGATCACGTGAGCATTCTCACATCTGTAGACGAGGTTATGGACGTTCATGCAGCACGGGCGATCGCCAGGAGTCGTACTGTAAGGGCAGGAGTAGCAGATCGTACAGCTGCCGCAGTACAGGTAAGAGGGCTTGTGATGTCAGACGTGTCTACACGAACTGTAGGGAACCGGTTATTAGCAGTGGGAATAAGGACACGCACGCCTCTAGCCCATCTTCCACTCACGCCATACCATCGACGCTAACGGCTCTATTGGTCCCAACACAGGATCACTTGGAGGAAGGAATAGCGCGCTGTGGTCTTCAGTGAAGAATGCAGCTGCTGCCTAGATGCAAGTGATAGTCGTCTGCACGAACATCGTAGGACAGGTGAGCGATGTCCAGTAGAGTGCATTCCTCTAAGGCACACTGGCGTCATTCCAGGCCTTATGGTCTGGAGTACCATTGGCTACATTTTCCATTCATCTTTGGTGTTTCTGGAGGGGATGCTAATCAGCGCTAGTTTTAGTGCAGAATGTTACAGGCCCGTTCTTTTGCAACAGGAATGTGATCTGTTATTTTAACAGAATAATGCTCACCCACACACTGCCAATGAAACTAAACGGGCTCTACAAGATGCGCACCAACTTTCGTGGCCAACACTGTCTCCGGACTTGTCTCCAGTCGAGCACGTGTGGTATATGATTGGGTGAGAACTCACCAGTCTTACAGAACTTTATTTATTTATTTCATTAACAGTACAGAGTAACCCACCGCCTTGAAATGGTTTAAGTAGCTCTAAGCACTATGGGACTTAACATCTGAGGTCATCAGTCCCCTAGGCTTAGAACTACTTAAACCTAACTAAACTAAGGACATCACACACAATCATGCCTGAGACAGGATTCGAAACTGCGACCGTAGCAGCAGCGCGGTTCCGGACTGAAGCGCCTAGAACCGCTCGGCAACAGCGGCTGGCCGCCTTGAAATGTAAGGTGTGTCGGATGCTTCTGAATCCAACAGCAAACACTTCTCGGTGTTACAATGTTATTGGTGTACAGTTGTTAATTCTTTTTTATATTATAAAGGACATAATACAATAAATTTCTCTAAAGTTACAACGAACTGACTGCTTAAAAGTTGTTAAAATGGTTCTATAAAATTCATTTCTGCCTAGCTGACAAGGATATAATTTATGCATGCAAATGTCAAAGAAAAACAAAAAGAAAAATATAATACAATGAAAGTGGTGGAAATAATTTGCGAGATGTATAGGGAAGTGCTATACTGTATCTGAATGTGTAATATAGACTATGTAGCATGCTGCTTGGTAATGGCCTATTTATACCTATTTCAGGTGAGAAGGTCTCGGTAGGACGTCGAACTATTCTCATCTGAAATGGTTTATGCTTATGTATGTTTACTGTGTTTGTGTGTGTTGGTATATTACTGGGAATGTTGCAAGTCAGGACACTACGTGGTACTCAGCAGCTGTTTGTTTGTCCTATTGTTGGTAGTTTCCGTATATTCTATGTGATACCTTAGATAAAAATACCTGGTATTACACAGATTAAATACTGACTGAGCATTTGGTACATGGAAAGCATGAATTAGTTTACATGAGAAATACACTTATCTTGTAAATATGCTAGTAGAAAAAGAATGTAGTTCATTGCTACTTGAGTGCATTATTCCTTACCTAACTTAATACATAACATTTTTAATTTTATACATTGTTAATACAGAAAATACATTTGACGTAGAAAATTAATTCATTATAGCTTTAAATAGAGAAGAGAATATATTTCTATCACACATAATAAGACGAACAATACATTACTGCTTGTGTGCAGTATCCTTCAAACACCATGCAATATGTCGTTGGCGAGTAGGAGCCTCGGAATAAAAGTTCTTCCAGCCCTCTCCCCCCCAAACGAAGTTACGCTATTGATAGAGTCTAAGTATGTGGTGTCGGTGTTGGTTCGTTTTATGATTATTACTGCCTGTTGTGTTGTTTGTGACTGTTTTGTGGCATGCAGTGTCATACGTTGTTAGTTTGGGTCCCTTACGTGTTGATCCCTTCTGAGTCATGTTCGCCGACCGCTGTGGCCGAGCGGATCTAGGAGCTTCTGTCCGGAAACGCGCTGTTGCTGAAGTCCTTAGGTTGGTTAGGTTTAAGTAGTTCTAAGTCTAGGGGAATGATGACCTCAGATGTTAAGTCCCATAGTGCTTAGAGCCATCTGAAACATTTTTTTGAGTCATGTTCACTTAGTGTGTTGGTTCCGTCCTCGGTTTACAAACCTACGTGAACAGGTCGAGCCGGCGTGGGATAGCGTATCCCGGGTCATAATTCACCATCTGTACAATCTACTAGATGCCAGAGTCAGCCAATGCATAGCTGACTATGGAGGCTGCACCATATACTAATATGAGTGTTTCAGCAAGGGTCGGTACCTGGTAAATCTGAACCGCTTAAGCTATTGATCTGTAAATGTTATCATTTCATGTACTTCGTTTGCCCTGTTGCAGCGATATATACTACTGGCCGTTAAAATTGCTACACCACGAAGATGACGTGCTACAAACGCGAAATTTAACCGACAGGAAGAAGATGCTGTGATATGCAAATGATTAGCTTTTCAGAGCAATCACACAAGGTTGGCACCGGTGGCGACACCTACAACGTGCTCACATGGGGAAAGTTTCCATCCGATTTCTCATACACAAACAGCAGTTGACCGGCGTTGCCTGGTGAAACGTTGTTGTGATGCCTCGTATAAGGAGAAGAAATGCGTACCATCACGTTTCCGACTTTGATAAAGGTCGGATTGTAGCCTATCGCGATTGCGGTTTACCGTATCGCGACATTGCTGCTCGCGTTGGTGGAGTTCCAATGACTGTTAGCAGAATATGGAATCGGTGATTCAGGAGGGTAATACGGAACGCCGTGATGGATTCGAACGGCCTCGTATTAGTAGCAGTCGAGATGACAGGCATCTTATCCGCATGGTTGTAACGGATCGTGTAGCCACGTCCCGATCCCTGAGTCAACAGATCGGGACGTTTACAAGACAACACCCATCTGCACGAACAGTTCGACGACGTTTGCAGCAGGATGGACTATCAGCTCGGAGACCAAGGCTGCGGTTGCCCTTGACGCTGCATCACAGACAGGAGCGCATGCGATGGTGTACTCAACGACGAACCCGGGTGCACGAATGGCAAAACGTCATTTTTTCGGATGAATCCAAGGTCTGTTTACGGCATCATGATGGTCGCATCCGTGTTAGTGACATCGCGGTGAACGCACATTGGAAGCGTGTGTTCGTCATCGCCATACTGGCGTATCACGCGGCGTGATGGTATGGGGTGCCATTGGTTACGCGTCTCGGTCACCTCTTGTTCGCATTGACCGCACTTTGAACAGTGGACGTTACATTTCAGATGTGTTAGGACCCGTGGCTCTACCCTTCATTCGATCCCTGCGAATCCCTACATTTTAGCCGGATAATGCACGACCGCATGTTGAAGGTCCTGTACGGGCCTTTCTGGATACAGAAAATGTTCGACTGCTACCCTGGCCAGAACATTCTCCAGATCTCTCACCAACTGAAAACATCTGGTCAATGGTGGCCGAACAACTGGCTGGTCACAATACGCCAGTCACTACTCTTGATGAACTGTGGTATCGTGCTGAAGCTGCATGGGCAGCTGTACCGGTACACGCCATCCAAGCTCTGTTGACTCAATGGCCAGGCGTATGAAGGCCGTTATTACGGCCAGAGCTGGTTGTTGTGGGTACTGACTTCTCAGGATCTATGCACCCAACGTGCGTGAAAATGAAATCACATGTCAGTTCTAGTATAATATTTTTTGTCCAATGAATACCCGTTTATGATCTGCATTTCTTCTTGGTGTAGCAATTTTAATGGCCAGTAGTGCAATATGGGTGTTTCAACATGGGTTGATACCTGGTATCTCGAACCGCTTAAGCTATTGATCTGTAAATGTTATCATTTCATGTGCTCCGTATGCACTGTTGCAGCAATAGATCTTGAGTAAGTTAGAAACTTCTAAAAGACTGTACAGTTTTTTTTCTCGTAGTATATTTCTAGTTGCATGGTCAGAAGCTACTACTCGTTCTTGTAAATATGTTTATGGCTTTATTGCTTTCGTCTGCACCCACTTATACTTCACAGGTGAATGCTGTCAAAAGCACCGCCAGGTGTCACGGATTTCCTTACGCTAAACTCGACTATAGGAGTGTCTTAGTTTTAGAGAATACGTGTATCAAAACTTCATAAATGATACAGCATTTTTCACGCATCTTAGTGTTTATGACGTCGTATCTCTTGAACTATGTGTAGTACAGTGATATAATTGTGTAAGAACATTCAGCATCATATGTTGATATATTCTGCGAATTATGTTACGTATAGAGTTAGTAGCAAAGAAGTAATAAATTTAAATGTTATTTACAGTGTGGCAACTTTTCACACGTCTTATTATTTATGATATCATAGCTCCTGAAATATAATTCTTAGATGATTCTTACACACATAGTTATTGCTGCCTGACAGTAATGGATATGTGTACTACGTTTGGTTGAAATTAGCCAGTGGTTTAGGAGCAGATGTGGAACATACACATACCCGCATACACCGATTATTATAATATGTATAGAATCAGTATCCATGATAGGTAAGCAACTGCTTCCTAGTTTTCCTAAAATTACCGCATGTCGAATGAGAACACAGTTCAGTACAAAGTTATAGGCGAAAAGGATATTATATAGTTCTTTAAACAAATATAGCTGTGCACAGGATGTAATGAGAGAAGGAAGTTCACTCAAGACTACCTGACAGCTATTTGGTATTTGGACCATACATCATCAAATTGTTCTTCCCCCAATTTACATTTTCTTTCTGTCTGTCTTATTTTGACTGTGAAGATCGTTCACTGAGGACCTTCCTGTAATATACGCTGGTGGCCAAAATTATAGCAACAAACCGCTGTTTCCCCGTCCTGTGTTTAATTCACGATAAGATCATACAAAATGTCATCAGACGTCCATACGATCGTGTTCTGCACGGAAGATAACATTTCGGTCAACGGAAAACCAAGCAAACGATGACCTCAAGGCACCTGTCAAACGGAGTAGTGTTTGTCGGATAGCTGCACATCTACAGTCGCTGTGTACACAAACGGTGCAGTATGGCACAGAGAAGACGCCTATCACACATTCTGCGGTGGAGAACCATAGGAAGAATGGAAGGAGGACACTCGTAAACTCATGTGGCCCGATGACTTAATAAGAGTTGCTCTGCTGTTTCGCGGATGTGGCGACACTTAATAGAGACCCAAACTGTATCCCGAAGACCTGGACAGGACCGACCACCTGTGACAAGAAAGAACCGTTATTCGGCTGTAAGAGCACGACGATACGGCCTTGGAACTGCGTAGCAACTGGCTCCGGACCTCGCAGCATCCACTGGACATGTTGTGTCGAGGCAAAAGGTGCAAAGAAGTCTTCGACAGGGTGGACTTTATTGTCAGAGACCTCCTGTATGAGTGCCTCTGACGCGTCTTCAGGGAAGGGAACGTCTAGATTGGACTTTTCGACATGTCACTTGTACAGCCGAAGAGTGGGCCAATGTTCTTCTCACAGATGAGTCCCGATTTGGTCTGGAGAGTGATTCTCGACGGATTCGCATCTAAAGGGAATGTGGACCACGATTACGAGAACCGAACGTTGTGGAAAGAGATCGATATCGAGGAGGATCGCTATTGGTGTGGGCAGGGATTATGGTGACGACTCGAACACCTCTTCATGAAATTGTACGGGAGAAACGGACAGGTTTAACTGATATCAAGCACAGTGACGCGGTCGTGGGCCTCCAAGTACGGTTGTTGCGGGATGCTGTGCGCCCAGTCTTCGTCCTGATGGGCGATAATGCTCGACCTCATTGAGCATGAGTGGTTAAAGTTTTCTTGGAAAAGGAAGATACTGTAAGGATGGCGTGGCCTGCTCGCTCACTCGATTTGAGTGCCATAGAGCATGTCTGGGATGCACTACGGAGACGGGTTGCATGACGTCAACATCCACCAACCTTTCTCCATGACTTGCGAGCAGCTCCACAGGAAGAATGGGAGTTGTTGCCTCAACATGATATTGTTGACGTTATTCACGGCATGCTCCGTCGTTCTCAGGCCTCTATTGCTGCCAGAGGCAGTCACAGCCGATAGTGAGCACATTAATAAGTTTCCGGAAAGTGTGTGCAAATCAGTTAAGTTGGAGAAAACGGAGAACATTTTTGACTACTGTTCTCCATGTTATAGTTGTTTAAGTTCTGTATCCTTTACATTGTTTCTACTTTGCTGTAAACTGTTTATACTATTTTGTGTCAAAATAAACTCAATGTTGCAGAATGTCCGCTTGTTACTTTAATTTTGGACACCAGTGTGTATGAGTATGTACCTTCAAATGGTTCTTATTTTACAAGTTTGACATTTACTCTGTGCTATTCCCTGGTATGGTTTCATTAAAAATAATGAATTTCATATAATTTAGACCTGACAGGGAAAAGGTGAAGCCATGACTCTAGTCTATATCATTTGAACAAAACAAAAGAAATCGCTTCAAAATATCATTAATTTTTTATCTCGAAAATATTACAATGATTGAAGTGATTAACTCTCTACTTAACTGTTTAATTTTTTCAAGTTCTTTAATCATTCAAATTATAAAACTACTATAATGGAAAACCAAATTTTTTTCACATATTTTTGTTCATTGTTAAAATCTATTTATTCCCTGTAAACTTACTGTGTTACTCGGGCATAGCCAAAAATACTTATACTTTTATTACTTATGCTTTTATTTTTCCGTACTGTAGTCCTCCATGAGCTTAATAGCTCTCCGTGCTCGATCATTTACAATTTAAGTTTACCGGTTAGTTTCACAGTGCAAAGGAAATCTTCGTTTGTATTCTGCTGCAAAGGACCTGTCTTAAGGGAATCCTCACTCAAGCCAAATATTTCAAATGGTTCAAATGGCTCTGAGCACTATGGGACTCAACTGCTGAGGTCATTAGTCCCCTAGAACTTAGAACTAGTTAAACCTAACTAACCTAAGGACATCACAAACATCCATGCCCGAGGCAGGATTCGAGCCTGCGACCGTAGCTGTCTTGCGGTTCCAGACTGCAGCGCCTTTAACCGCACGGCCACTTCGGCCGGCGCCAAATATTATATCAATCTTCCTGCTTAATTAGAAACAAATAATACCAAATTGTCCTTCGTTTTGCACCAGAACCTTAACAAATTAACAAACAGATAACGTTTTTGCGAGACTCGGTGTTAAACTGAAATTGTAATAAACCGCCCAAGTTACAGTCAAACTGTGCCAAATTACCCTTGATGTTTCAGTGAAACTGTAATAAATTGAACAATGTTACAACAGAAACTTAAGAAATTGTCCTCCACGTTACAGCAAAATTGTTATAAACTGACCCACTATTATGTACACAAGTTTTGAAACATATCCAGTTCAGAGACAGACAGTTGACTCCTGCACAATGGGCGAAGAATGTGAAGACCAGATAATTCTGGAGTCTCTAAAAGAATAGCTTCTCTGTTAGTAGATATAAATTAACTGAAGGTATATATAAACTAGTAGCCTAGCTTAAGCTACATACACTACTTAAGATGGAAAACCTAGTCAAGAATGTATAGAATTGATTATCCAAAAACATCCAGATAATACACAAAGAATTCCATTGAATGACTCCCCCAAGATAGTGTTACTGACAGAAGACCATGAAGAGAGCATGTATCATATACTATGACATTAAGAACTTACGAACAGTATTATGAAAGATGGGTCTACTACTATTAGCGTATTTGGCAAGCAAATGTAGAAAGTACGCTTTTAAAATAAATATTTTTTTCCTTCGTAATTGTGGTCATTCTGTCAAATGCCCATCATGCTCAATGGTGAGCACAACCCAGCACCACTCTTCTAAATTTGTAGGACATAGTGCAAGCTACATCAACAGTTTTTATTTGAACGTTGAGCGAGACAGAATGTTTGTTCTCAGCAAAGCTGTAGTACAGATTACAATTAATTGCCTGTTTTACTGCTTCTGCTGAGATCGTAATGATTACAGAGCGTCAGGGTAAACCCTATCTTTCATCGCATAGTTGTTTATCAAGGACTGCAGGCACATTTTTTGTTGTTAAATGAAACCGTGTGTTTGGGATAATGGTAGTCACCATGCCTGAGAGTTAATATCAGTCAAAATGCAAACAGAATTGTTGATGAAAGTCTTATGAATTAGAAAGGCTGCTGAAAATTTTAAAGTATCTTTTAACACACTGCAGTTCACATTATAGAGTGGAAATGAGTCAGATTCCAGCTTAGACGGAAACTGTTCATTTCCTCCTGCACACGAGCTCTAGTTGATTATGTCAAAACACGTGAAGTTACAATGTGTCTGAGGATGCAGTTGCTCATGAAATGCAGAGGCAGAGGCAGGGGCAGCTATTAAAACTCAAATTGTAACACCCTGCTGTTGGCAACAGGTGGTATTATTAAAAAAATATCGAAAATGAATGAGAATATGTGTGAAATTCATGTTTACAGCGCATAACAAAAGATTTGAGATTCCAAACAAAATTAAATTTCTCTGATTTGGAGAAAAGTAGTATGTATTATTTGGAAACTGATTTATTGTGCGAACATAAACCCACAATAGCAAAGATGTACAAGTGCTCAGAGCTCTTAAAGTATGCACTTTGGAGCCAAAGTTTACTATAAATGTCTTTCTTGTTTTTTCTCCATACTACCACCTCAGCACCTCCACCACCTCAGTGAAGTTATGATTCACACTGTATTATCTATAATGTCTATGCTCAGTTCCGGTATCCATTACACACACATACATGCACTCTCCCTCTCTCTCTCTCTCAAAACATACACACACACATACACACACACACACACACACACACACACACACACACAGAGAGAGAGAGAGAGAGAGAGAGAGAGAGAGAGAGAGACAGCTGTATTTAGACATACGAGTAGTGGAACTGACATACGTCGCGTTTTAGCAGCTGCCTAGACATGTTATCAAACACCACACCACTCATGTGAGGAGCACTAGCTCGCTCTCACTAGACCAATGTCTCTCTCCCTCCCCCCCTCCCCCCCCCCCCCTCTCTCTCTCTCTCTCTCTCTCTCTCTCTCTTTCTCTCTCTCTCTCTCTGTCAGTCGGCCTGCTATTAGCAACAGTGATGTCTAAAATATATTTCTCATGTCCGCAGGACGATTGTTTCAAATGTAAAAACTCTATGGATTGATAGATGAGAGAATACGGAACAGAAAAGGTCTAATGAACTTATGTGCGCAAATGCATGGTTTCCATGCTACAATTTCTTCAATCACGCTCTGTTATAGAGCTAATAAAGCGCTGTACCATGAAGCCACAGTTACAGTATGCATGGTTTCCTTCCATATGGTGTTACTGTTTGCTCCATGCGTCAAGCACTAGCACCTTCTCCTGCCAGAGTCATTGGTAAAGTTGTGTCCGATTCACTTCTCTTGGTAAGTCACCTTGACGTGGATACAATACAGAGTTGTACCAAATGGTTCCGTATTCGGAATGAGAGCTTGCTGACATGGTGTTTACCAAGGAAAAGGCCAATGAGAGGGGGTGGCGGGCATCAACGTTATATCAGGAAGGAGGCCCATCCAAGCCGACAATAACCACAGCATTCTATTTGCTACAGTATTTCGCCGTTTGTCTGAAACAGTGTCGTTTCAGGAAGCAGGAAATCATGAAGGACGTACCCGAAATGTTAGGACACCAGACTTGGAGGAAAATGTTATTAACACCGTGGAAGGCGACTGCTATGTCAGTATCAGGCAGTACAAGGTAAACCAGACGACCGTGTGGAACATTCTCCATGACAACTGTTACTACCCTTATCACTTATATCGTGTGCAGGGCTTACTTGCGACAGACTTTTAACATAGGGAGCAATTTGTCGCTGGTTTCTTCACCACGCAACCACGATTTCGGGATTTGTGTCAACCTATTCACGTATGGGGCCACCTTTACATGGAGTGGTATCTTCAACTTTCAAAACAGTCATTTGTGGGATAGTAATCAGAACCCCCATTGGTATGGTGATCGCGAATCATCAGCATCGATGCGGCCGGAATGTGTGGGCCGGGATAGTTGGCGACTGTATTTTGGGATCAGTCTTCCTTACACGTCACCTAACAGGTCATAACTATCGGCGTCTCTTGCGGGTGGCTTTGCTTCCTCCGATGAAATAAGTACCAATGATAATTCGAAGGGTTACGTGGCTACTACATGATGGTGCTCCAGCCCACTTTGCCGTTATCGTCCAGACGCATCTTAATCGTTTCTTCCTTCGTCGGACGATGGGGTTCAGTTGCACGTCCTGCTCGTCCACCGGATCTCAACCCGTGCGTTTTCTGGTTATGGGGTCATTTCAGAAGTATAGTGTATGTGGAGCCCATTCCAGATGTGAAGATACTGGGGCAGCATATTCGAAGGCAGCGTGGCCGATGTGAACATGTAAGACAGAACATGCTACGGTGCGTATATGCACGCGTTGAGGCGAATGGAAACTGTAACTGTGTCTGCATGATACAGCGCATATTAGACCGGTGTCTCTGTAACAATGTATGTGTGAATAATTGGTCTGTAGCACGGAAGCCAAGCATTTCATCAGACGTTTCTCGTTCGTTAGTCTCGATCAATCCATAGAGTTTGTACACGGTGGAGAAAATCATCTTGTCTATGTATGTATGTGTGTGTGTGTGTGTGTGTGTGTGTGTGTGTGTGTGTGTGTGTGTGCGAACGAGAGAGAGAAGGAGAGGGAGGGGGGGGGGGTAGGGGGAGGGTGGGGGGAAGGAACTAGAGACAGGGAGACAAGAGAGAGATTTGAAAAGTGCCAATACATGAAAATCAAGTAAAACTAGCACTTACATGACAGCTATGAGGTTGTGAACTGATTATCTGTCAATGATCCCATGTTTATCAGAGTCGTCACCTCTTGAGGTCCTCTGTTCTTATTTACTCATTGCGATGAATTTTTGAAGCAGTGCTACCAGTCTATATTGCTATAGGTTTCTTGAAATCAAGTACTACGTGGAAACCGTACTTGAAGTTGGCTTCATCAATTTGGCAAGTTGAGACGAGAAAAAACAATAAGCGAACGGTAACAAATTAAATGTCAGAAATATGAGTAAAATTATCGGCACTGAATGAGAACTGGACATATATTTTCAAATATAATTGTGTTACAAAAAGATAAAAAAATAAATTAGTGTTGTATTCACCAAAACAAGCCTGACTCCCAGCGTACAAGTCAGCAGGAAGCGAACACACCAACACAGAAAAGTAGTTGCTGGTGTGGTCACAGGCCATTCACATCTATAGCACAAGTAATATTGGGAACACAAGAATGAAACAAAAAATAATCAATTTTTAAAATAGAACAGACATTCAGGGGTGGGCAAAAATATGGAATCACCAAAAACACAACACATTACCATGCCTAATAAAGCTTTGGCATTCAAAACAGTATACAGTCGACTCAGAAGGGATAAATATATGCCTCATATGATATTCAAGCTGATGTTATACCAGTCCTCCTATGGTGGAAGTGGATAGCAACATGCACCCTTCTCTCCAAAGCAGACCAGAAATGTCAAACAATATTGAGATGTGGTCACAGTGGTGACCAGAAGACATGCAACAATTCATCCTCTTGCTAAAAACCAGTGCTGGGTGATCCGAACCGTGTGAACAGGAGTCCTGTTGCCTTATAATTGGGGAACAACCACTGTACCAGTGGATGAGGTAATCGGAAGAAATGATTACATAATACTTGACAGTAGCGTGACCTTGGAGGTTAACCATGGAACCTGTCAAATACGGCGATATGGCTGCCAAAATCATCACCGAATGGCCGACATGTTTCATCCGACAAAATGACATTCCTCAATTGCTCCATAGTCCAGAATTTATGGCTTCGGCAACACGGTTTCCTGTTGCTGCCATTTGCGTCACTAATGAGTGGCTTTGGAATCCTAGCTCGTCCTGCAGTCCTGCAATTCCAGCTTCTGGAGCTCCCCCCCCCCCCTTTTTTTTGTGACACTCATTCCTGCATTGACTTTTTCACCTGTTGACCTATCATTTTTCGTCGCAACCCTTTTCAATGACTGTCCGTCACAATCACTTAACACACAGCTTTGCCCAATGTTTTTCCCCTTTCCCTGTATCCGGAAGAAATCTTCAACATGATGGGTCTTGAACACAAAACACATTGGTTGCCTAGGTTGTGGAAGCACCCGCCATATTGTAAGTAGGCTGTTTAGGTTTTTATGTTGGTAATGCCACATAGTGCACTGTATGAAAATCACTGACTGTGCCGTGTGCAGTCTGTGGCTGGTTTGCATTGTTGGAATATTTGCTATTGTAGTGGTGGGCAGTTGGATGTGAACAGCGTGTAGCATTACGCAGCTGGAGGTGAGCCGCCAACAGTGGTGGATGTGGGGAGTGAGATGGCGGAGTTTTGAGAGCGGATGATCTGGACATGTGTCCATCAGACTTGAAGTCATGAATTGGTATATATATTATGACTTTTGAACACTATTAAGGTAAATACATAGTTTGTTCTCTATCAAAATCTTTCATTTGCTAACTATGCCTATCAGTAGTTAGTGTCCTCAATATTTAGCTGCCAGTATAGGCGCTCGCTGTACTGCAGTAGTTCGAGTAACCAAGATATTTGTGAGGTAAGTGATTCTTGGAAGGTATAGGTTACTGTTTGTCAGGGCCATTCTTTTGTAGGGATTATTGAAAGCCAGATTGTATTGCGCTAAAAATACACTCCTGGAAATGGAAAAAAGAACTCATTGACACCGGTGTGTCAGACCCACCATACTTGCTCCGGACACTGCGAGAGGGCTGTACAAGCAATGATCACACGCACGGCACAGCGGACACACCAGGAACCGCGGTGTTGGCCGTCGAATAGCGCTAGCTGCGCAGCATTTGTGCACCGCCGCCGTCAGTGTCAGCCAGTTTGCCATGGCATACGGAGCTCCATCGCAGTCTTTAACACTGGTAGCATGCCGCGACAGCATGGACGTGAACCGTATGTGCAGTTGACGGACTTTGAGCGAGGGCGTATAGTGGGCATGCGGGAGGCCGGGTGGACGTACCGCCGAATTGCTCAACACGTGGGGCGTGAGGTCTCCACAGTACATCGATGTTGTCGCCAGTGGTCGGCTGAAGGTGCACGTGCCCGTCGACCTGGGACCGGACCGCAGCGACGCACGGATGCACGCCAAGACCGTAGGATCCTACGCAGTGCCGTAGGGGACCGCACCGCCACTTCCCAGCGAATTAGGGACACTGTTTCTCCTGGGATATCGGCGAGGACCATTCGCAACCGTCTCCATGAAGCTGGGCTACGGTCCCGCACGCCGTTAGGCCGTCTTCCGCTCACGCCACAACATCGTGCAGCCCGCCTCCAGTGGTGTCGCGACAGGCATGAATGGAGGGACGAATGAAGGCGTGTCGTCTTCAGCGATGAGAGTCGCTTCTGCCTTGGTGCCAATGATGGTCGTATGCGTGTTTGGCGCCGTGCAGGTGAGCGCCACAATCAAGACTGCATACGACCGAGGCACACAGGGCCAACACCCGGCATCATGGTGTGGGGAGCGATCTCCTACACTGGCTGTACGCCACTGGTGATCGTCGAGGGGACACTGAATAGTGCACGGTACATCCAAACCGTCATCGAACCCATCGTTCTACCATTCCTAGACCGGCAAGGGAACTTGCTGTTCCAACAGGACAATGCACGTCCGCATGTATCCCGTGCCACCCAACGTGCTCTAGAAGGTGTAAGTCAACTACCCTGGCCAGCCAGATCTCCGGATCTGTCCCCCATTGAGCATGTTTGGGACTGGATGAAGCGTCGTTTCACGCGGTCTGCACGTCCAGCACGAACGCTGGTCCAACTGAGGCGCCAGGTGGAAATGGCATGGCAAGCCGTTCCACAGGACTACATCCAGCATCTCTACGATCGTCTCCATGGGAGAATAGCAGCCTGCATTGCTGCGAAAGGTGGATATACACTGTACTAGTGCCGACATTGTGCATGCTCTGTTGCCTGTGTCTATGTGCCTGTGGTTCTGTCAGTGTTATCATGTGATGTATCTGACCCCAGGAATGTGTCAATAAAGTTTCCCCTTCCTGGGACAATGAATTCACGGTGTTCTTATTTCAATTTCCAGGAGTGTATTTATTGTGTGTCAGTTGGGTATTGATCATAATAAGTAACGACAGAAACATCTGAGCATGATCAGTTCTGCTCAGCTGTTTGAAAATCAAATAACATATGGGGTTTACCAGCACTGTCATTTATAAAAATTTTCTAAGAGGATGTTTCATATGGCAACCCTGCCAGGATACCTCACTGGAATCTTATGATTTTTTCTTGTAGTTTGTGTAATTAGTGTAGCAATTGTTTATTGCTAGGGTGTAATTATAGAGAGAATTTCCTCTGTAGTTGTAGTTTTTCATTGTTGTACAGTAAAACAGTTGTAGCATGCATGTAGATTTGCATCAAGTATTTCACAGCTTCGCCTGCATTTAACGAGATATTATTTTCAGTGCTATGCTAATGTGTTTTCTTATTTTTGCTCTTCAGATTGTGCTTTTCTTGTTATTGTGTGAAATATGTGATAATTATGGCGCGTGAAAAACGTAACACTAGGCTCCAAAGTAAACTGAGAAATGATAGTGACAGCGAGCGTAGCATATCACCACCACTGTTGAATGAATTAACAGACATTCAAAGTAGTAATTTGGTAATTATGCATAGGGAAGTGGAGCGGGCGGCAAATAATGGTGTAGACAGTGAAACAATTAGTGAACAGGGAAGCATTATCGATCGATCGGCCGGCAAGAGCTCGCCTCAGGAATCCGAAATGACAGGACACAATCTTGCAAATGCTGTAGATTAAGGTTTTGCTTCCTCACAGTTTTCACAAATAAATCAAGACACATTTTCTGCTTTTCAAAATGCGAATATTGCCGGTTCAAATACACTGCCGAATAGCACTGACGAACATGTTTCAGACACCAGTGCATTATTACTATAGTTAATGCAACAAATGGAACAAAGGTTTCAAAAGTTAGACACCACGCTTGAACAGACACGTGAAGGTTTAACTGCTGAGTTACTTAAAATAGAATCGCAATGTCAAAAAGTCTGTAATGACGTAAAAACACAAATTTGTGAGCATTTCCAACGTATTTTTTCGCGTCATGAAAATGCATTACAGAATCGCGAAGCAGCCATAAAGGAACTGCAAACTATTGTTCATGTAAATCACGACACCTTGCAAGCTAAAATTGGCTCAGTTGCATCTACCGATTCGGTTACGCAACTTACAAAAACTCAAGAAAACTTAAAACAGCACAGTAGATACGTTTTCAGCACAAATGGACACTCTGAAACTTGGTTCAGGAAAACACACTGAGGAAATCAGTTCATTATCGGAGAAAGCAGCCGAACTTTCGGATCACTTCACTAACTTATCTGCAAAGGTAGATGATGATCTGAATGACACAAGACCCATAGCATTCACTGACACAGAAGAGTATGAACAAATTAAGAAATTTAAACAAATTCAAAATCAAATTAATACGCAACACAAAAGAGAAATCCGGGAAGTACAAGATCAGATGGCACAAGTAATACAAGAACTACATATTTCAGAGGACACTCACACTCCAACATGGGAAGAGGGACTTAGAAATACGGAAAAGCCACAAAATAATAACAGGGCATTTCGGAAATTATGAAAGAAATTGGCAAGGTGCACCGAATTTTGAGATGGAACCGCCGAAACGACGTAACAATGACCGAAATGCGACTCGCCGACACGATTATTTTGACATTTAAGAACTCTGGCAACGTCATTCATCCACAAGAGTGGCTTCATCAATTCTCTCATTGTTTTCCTCCCAACTGGTCATTGGAGCACAGATTAGAATTTATGTGTGGCTAGTTAGAGAATGAACCAGCTGTAAGAAATCGATTGGTCGTTCGCGATTGTCACAGTGAAGGAGAATTTTATCATGCCATCCTCTCAGTATATTGGTCTCAAGTTACACAAGACCGAGTAAAACATAGCATCATAATGATGAAACATTTCGAACAATCTAAATTTTCCAGTCTTGTGAAATATTTTGAAGACATGATGCATAAGAATCAGTATCTGTCAAACCCATACAGCCCCTCAGAACTCATCCGCATTTGCTTAATCAAATCGTCTGAACATTTAAGACATGCTATTTTGGCAGGAAGATGAAAAGACGACATTGAAGCTGTTAAAAGAATTGGAAATAGACACTGACAATCACGGGACGCGAAAACAGGAACACAACAACTACAGGTCTCATCCGCCACAATACCGTGATGAAAGAAATAATAACTGGACACGACAGGGCTATTCTTACAACGCAAATCGTGACCAAAACAGTCACCACCCTTATGACAACCATTGGCAAAGTTGTAATAATTACTGGGAAAGATTACCTCTCCGTGGTAATGACTATGACAGAGACCATCTGAGAAACTGACAATATGGGAACCAAAATAATTATTATCAAGGGAGACAGAATAACTTCAGACGCAACGGTCCATGGCGCAGTTACGATTCCGAGAGAAATTCTCCACCACATGACTGACAAAAAAGAAACTATGGAAACTACAGACATAACGACAGACCTGAATGTCATCAGAACCGGCGGGATTCAAAGAGGGCAGGGCCCACTCGACAAAGATGAATTTGTAGGGAGTAGACTTTTTGAATGAATACGAAGCAATCTTAAACTTTCACAAGGCTGAAATAAGTTTAGAGAAAGAAAGTAAGTGAATAGCTTTGAAATTTGATGATTGGCTCTCAAACCATGACAAGGAAATTAATCGGCTTTACATTTTGTCAGACAACAGTCTGCAGGTACTGATAGGGATGATATCGACGGCGTATTTGATGCTAATAAGTTAATTCAGAATAAAATTCAAACAATTGAGAATTGTAATGACACTGACAGGTAGGACCTTTTTGAGATTTTACAAGCACATTCCACAGTTTTTACTCACAAAACACGAACGATCAAGGGATTTCTATACCAATTTCGTATTCGTGAGCATACTAAATTTTGTGTTAGACCATACGTAATTGCGGCACATTATAGGGACCGTGTTAGAACAGAAACACAATCTATGCTTGACGAGGCAATTATTGAGCCTGCAGTAAGCTCATACAACAATTCATTTCATGTTGTTGAGAAGAAAAATGGATCGATCACGCTTGTCGTAGATTTAAGACAAATCAATAGTATCATCATGGTGTAAAAGTGTTGTCTTCTATTGATCTCAGATCCAGCTTTTATCAGATCGAACTTCATCCAGAATGTAGAAAATACACCGCTTTTCTTTGTTTCGGCGTTTGTTATCAGTTTCGGAAACTTCCTTTTGGTTTGAACATTTCTTCGGCAGCATTCATTTCGCGGGCTAAATTCCATATTACCTGATTTCTTAAAACGTCACATCACCTAATATGTGGACGATATTCTGATAGCAGATGCCTCATGGAAACAACATAATCGCGTCCTCAACAGTGTGTTACGTGTTTTTGAAGAATCTGGAATTACAGTTAACTTGGAAAAGTCTGAATTCGGTAGGACAAAGGTGAAGCTTTTGGGACACATTATTTCTTCTAAAGGCATTGAGCCGGATCCTGCAAAGTTAGAAGCAATCAGAGTCATTCCAGTTCCATCCACAATAAAACAAGTCCGCAGTTTTCTAGGTCTCGTAAATTTTTACCGTCGTTTTCTGAATATGCAAATTCTAGTTACACCAAAAATTTGTTCCCTCACTGGAAAAAATACTATTTGTAACTGGGACGAACAAGCACAGTTGGAATTCTATTCTTCGAAAGAAGCGCTACTTAACGCGCCAATACTAGCTCATCCAGATCTGTCAAGAGATTTCTGTCTTACAAGGGAACTCCCCATCGCACCCCCCTCAGATTTAGTTATAAGTTGGTACAGTGGATAGGTCTTGAAAAACTGAACTCAGATCAATCGAGAAAACAGGAAGAAGTTGTGTGGAACTTTGAAAAAAATAAGCAAAATATACAAACTGGGTAGTTCATGCTCAAGATATATAACATTTAGGATAGTACTGCAATAGTAGCACCGTGGTCCTGTGGTTAGGGTGAGAAGCTGTGGAGCCAGAGGTCCTTGGTTCGAATATTGCCCCGAGTGAAAATTTTAATTTTTTATTTTCAGACAATTATCAAAGTTCAGGCACACGCACACACACACAATCAACTTCGTTCTCCAAAATTCCAGGACATGTTCAGATTTGCTTGGACATATGCAGGATCTGACGGTCTACACACGGAAAAATTTGAAAACGTTAAAAACTTATGTTTTGACAGAGCACAGGGAAAACTGTGCGACTGTTGCAGTCATTTGTTGCAGTTTATGTGACACATTCTTTTTATCACTTTTTTGGGAGTGATTATCACATCCACAAGAAAACCTAAATCGAGCAAGGTAGAAGAATCTTTTTACCTATTCGCCAAGTGTACAAGTTAGGTGGGTCGACAACATATTCCTGTCATGTGGCGCACATGCCGTCACCAGTGTCATATAGAATATATCAGACGTGTTTTCCTGTGGAGGAATCGGTTGACTTATGACCTTGCGATCAAATGTTTTCGGTTCCCATTGGAGAGGCACGTCCTTTCGTATACTAATCGCACGGTTTTGCGGCGCGGTCGAAAAACACAGACACTAAACTTATTACAGTGAACAAAGACGCCAATGAACGAACGGACAGATCATAACTGCGAAAATAAAGAAATTAAATTTTTCACTCGAGAGAGGACTTGAATCACGGATCTCTCGTTCCACTACTGCTCACGCTAACCACGGGACCACGGCGCTCCTAATTTCATACCGTCCTTGATGTTGCGTATGTTGCACATAGACTACTCAGTTTGTATATTTTGCTTATTTTTTTCATAGTTCCACACAACTTCTTCCTGTTTTCTTGATTGGTCTGCGTTCAGTTTTTCAAGGCCTATCCACTGTGCCAACTTATAACTAAATCTGATGGGGGTGCGATGGGGAGGTTCCCTTGTTAGCACGGAATCTTCTAAGGTCGGTCTTGGTGCCCATTTAATTCAAGAAGCCATAGAAAATGACACTACTGTTCAGAAAACCATTGCTTTTGCTAGCCGACTGCTAACAAAATCTGAAAAAAAATTGTTCCGTTACTGAATTAGAAGCTTTAGCTATCGTTTGGGCATATAAAAAATTCCATTTCTTTCTCTCAGGTAAGCACGTAAAAGCATACAGTGATCATAGTGCATTACAATTTCTTATGTCTTCAAAATTAAATCATGACAGGTTAAAACGTTGGGCATTATTTCTGCAAGAATTCCACTTCACAATAGTCTACATTCCCAGCAAGGAGAACATTGTCGCGGACGCATTGTCACGTGCACCGGTAGGGCTTGAGAAAAGTAACACAGAAGGCAACCTCGAGAGAAATTTCAGTATTCTTTACATTCAGAAAGTCGCCTTTGAAAACTTCATCACCACATCTTTAAAGGACATTACTCATGAACAAGATAAAGATCCAATTTGGAAAGACAAGTAAATGACATGAGGGGTTGGATTGTTTGGGGAAGGAGACCAGACAGCAAGGTCATCGGTTTCATCGGATTAGGGAAGGACGGGGAGGGAAGTCGGCCGTGCCCTTTGAAAGGAACCACCCCGGCATTTGCCTGGACGATTTAGGGAAATCACGGAAAACCTAAATCAGGATGGCTGGACGCGGGATTGAACCTTCGTCCTCCCGAATACGAGTCCAGTGTCTAGACACCGCGACTAAATGGCATGTAAACACACACATACACACGCAGATTTGGCATTGTTATCTGGTAAGAAACAACGTACTCTTCAAGCGCTGCACTGTTGATGACAAGCTATGAGTACTTTGCATTCCAGACGATTTTGTTAATAAGCTCATCTGGAACATTCATTTCAGCTACGCACATTTTGGTCCAAGAAAATGTTATCATATTCTTCGGACGACTTGTTATTTGAACACTATGGAAAAGAGAAATCGAAGAGTCTTGTCTATTTGTAAACTTTGTCAAAAGGTAAACCATTTACCATCTCACTTCGTGCTCCGTTGTTTCCAATAATTCCTCCTGAATTAAAAGAATTTGCTGCTGTTGATCTCTTGGGAGACCTTGTCAGAACATCGAATGGATTTTCGTACGTTCTAGTCGCTATTGAACTTACTTCAAAATTTGTTTCACACCGTTACATAAAGCCACTGGACGGTCTGTATACAATGCCTTTGTTAAAAATTTCTTACGTGAAGTTGGACACGTTAGTAAAGTCATTTCAGATAATGGACCGCAATTCAGGTCTGCTGTTTTATCATGCATGCTTCGGAATCATAAAGTCAAACATGTTTTTATTTCATTGTACTCACCACACTGTAACCCGTCTGGACGGATTATGAAAGAAATCAATAAGCTTTGCAGACTTTATTGTCACAGAAAGCATCAGCATTGGGACAGATATTTACACTTATTTCAAAACGTTCTGAATGAAATGCCTCATGACTGCACTGCTTTACCACCTATTCTTGCACCGAAGAATGAAGAACTACCGAACAGAATCAGAGAGCTTGTACCTTTTCCGAATACACGTAAAGTTCGACACAAAAACATAATTTATTTGGCTATTAAAATATAAATTCTGCAGCAGACAAGAGGAGAAAACTAGAAGGTAAAGCAAATGCAAAGAAATTATATATTGGTCTGAAAGTGTTCATTAAAGCTCATTCATTGTCACATATGAAGAAACACTTGAGTCACAAATTCTTTCTGATTTACAATGGACCTTACAGAGTCGGACGTGTACCAGAAGATAACTGCGTTGAAGTTGAAACCCTGCGTACTAGGAAGAGTAAAGGATTGCACCACATTTTACATGTAAAACCGTTTATTGAGAGATAATCTGCTTTTTAACTTAGTCTTTGCTACAATATTTTTCACTTCACGTTACTAGTACGTTTTGTCACACTTAGAAACTGTTAACATGCAACAATGTTTTAGAAGTTAACTATCCAGTCTAGAACCTAGGGAACATATTTAGACAGTAATTACGAATGCATTGTTATAGTGAACAGACAACACAGTGTTATTGTGTGTGTACATTCTTGCTTGTTAGTTGCACGATTATGTAACGACTATAAGGCTCACATACTTAGAACATATACCGGTACTGCTAATGAGATTTTAATGCAACATTTTGGTTTACTTGAAAATACATTCTGGATTTAAAGTACTTTCTGAGAGATACCAGATGACTCAGTGGTTAGTTTATTTGACAGCTACACGATTGTATCACGACGCTATTAATGAGTGTTACAATTTATATTATTGCTTTTGCGCTGTACTTGTTTTGTATCTGCACAGTTTTTCTAAATTCTTCTGGAAAGTAAACATGTTTTAGTAGTAACTTTTGTGGTATAGCTACAAAGAGACAGCCTTTTTCGTGGCACAACAATATGTTACACTGTAGTACTTTCTTAATCACGGTAATGTACGTAACAACTACGATATCTATACGCATAGCATTTCAATTTTGTTTATTATGAGGTAAGTACATTGACTTTTACAGAACTTTGCATACGGACGACGATAATTACGATACTTGCCACATTTTTTTTACCCTTAAGTAATGACAGAGATTATCTTACAACAAGACACACAGTTTAGCGCTGCAGTACATGTATTTGAGTGATTAATTCTGTACTTAAAACATTTATCTTTAAAGATTTTTGAATTACAAAGAGACAAAGGTTTTTTGTGATACATTTCATTCCATTGCTGTAGTCTGTAACACCTGAGGGTATAATTACATTAATCCTCAGGGGGGTTCACGCTTACATTGTGTACCATGTGTGTGGCAAGCACAAGGAGCCCTAGCTAACATGGTATTTGCTTATTCAACTTTACACATCGGTGTCATATTTCTCTCACACATAGTTACACAGCTATGTGATCATTTAACTGAGAGAGACAAACATTTTTTTACTATGTCAGTGATACTTGTTTATGCAATTACACAGTTGGATAACTTCACACTTATGAAATTGTATTTTGTCTGTACTTTGTGAACTCTTCATATTTTTTCAGAACCATTGTGATACTATGAGAACTTCGAATGTCGTATTTGGTAAGGGATCATGATTTTTAAGTACATTTGAGGTAGATGACTTTATTGGAGGTTTTGAAATTATTGAAAGAAGCTGCGACTATTTTGAGATGTGATTGAACTGTTATGATGTTATTATTACAACGACTATGTGTATTATGTTGTTGAAGCATGTTTATGATCAATAAGCTGATGCTATATGAGGAATTTGATTATGCTATGTATTTATTATGATGAAATATTGAAGAAGTGTCGACTGAAATGCTTACGAATTGATGGAAAATATTCTTACATCTGCACACCTGATTATAAGTGTATTTCTATGAGAGTTGAGGGATTTCCACTGACTTATGAAATGCCACATGGCTATTGAATGATGTTTTTATGCTTTGCTTTGTACATAGTTCCTTATTTCATCTGATATCTGGTTTCCAGCTGTGTTGCAGCATTGATTTTATAAAAAAAAATTAAATGCATTTGCTAATGTGAACACTTTCTGTCAACAGACCTATTAAATAATATTTTTATGATCCACATTCCTCCACAAAGGAGCACTTGGAAAGGAAAGAACAATAAGAAGGGACAAATAACAGTAGCTGCATACATAATTTTCTTTTCAAGAACTTTATTTTTTTTTTGTAGAATAAGTTATTGTAGTGCACTATTTTAATGACATAGACATTAAGATGTGAATAGGCATTTCCCTTATCTGCATTTTTGTCTTTAGTGTACTATTTTTTCTGGTTGACCTATGTCATAATTAGGTATAAGTTATTGCATTTGCTGCTGCTGTTTGCCAGGCATAGTGCTACTGAATTTAACTTTGCATTACTCTGTTAAGCCAGTTTTACTACTGATTTATTTTTCTTGTTGCTGCACATTGACTCATATTAGTTGTAATGTTGCATTTGCTTTGCTAATTTACATTTACTGCTGCTAGGTTTGCTGATTTGCATTTTGTTGTCATTGCCGTCTGTGTTAATTGTTTTGTGCTGCTGCATTGCCTCGTCCCTTAGATTATACATCTGAGCTCAGTGGATTTAAGTTAGCTTAACACAGGGTAGGCTATATAAGAGAATGAGTTGTGATGAATTGGAAGAAATGCATTGAGAAGTTATCTGAAAAGGATTTGGGCCAAAATGAGTATTGTACAATGAGAAATATTTATTTTGAAAGAGGATATGAACAAAACATTAAAGTTTAGGGACAACAGGCTTATATAGGATTTTTTTTTTCGCACAAACGAATGTTGAAATAAGAGGAAAGACCTATGGAATGAAGTTTTGGGTTGGACTGCAGTACCAGATGTCTCATTGAAAACAAACCCTGTCCTTTCCTTTTGTGTTATTCCGCTATGTGTTTGTGTACCCTTGTGTATTTGTGTTCTTCCTGTTTTTATATGTTTATCTGATAAGATTTATGTTGTAGAAATTTTTTAATACTCAGCTACATTCACTATGCTGAGGAATACTGTTATCCTCAGATATAATTTGCTTTTATAATATGTTATGTACTTTGTAAAGATGTTTAGATATTATTTATTCTGTTCTGTTTTAATGCTCATGTGTGAAATTAATGTTTCGAAAACTATTCTCATTATTTTATTTATTTACTTATGTCATAATTCCTGTAACACTGCAGTACATGTTTATTTCTATTCTTCTGTAAAGCCTGAATTACTAGAAATGTTATCAGTATTATTATGTTTTTAATGATGTTTTCTGTATCTTTGTAATTGTATTCTCATGTCGTAAATTTATAATTGTATAGACACCAGCTCTTCAAATTAAGTTTCATTTCACTGCACACTTTTCTGTTGGTCATAGTATATGCACAATATGTGAAAAAAGGGACTGTTAGTGTTTGCACAAGTGTTAATAATTCAGCAAGGGACTGGTTAATAACATTGCTGGTTCTAAGGACAATTCCAAAAATTTTGTGAGTGCACAAGTGGTGGTTTATGGACTTGCTATATTGTCCGCAAGACTCTTCGATGGTGATTGTGCACCTGCACAGTCGCAACAGATGGCTGCTGGCCGTCTCTACAAGGACTGCTGTGGGTCTGCACCGTTGATGGCCCACCGATACCATACTCTCTACCAGGACTACAGTGAGTCTGCTCTGTGATGACCTACCTACCAATATTCTTCAAAACTGACTCTGCAGTGGGTTTGCTCAGTGTGGCCCATTACCTGTCTACATGTCAAGAGTTAACACCGTTGAAAGGACAACACTACTTCTCAAGACTGCATGGAAATCCACTACTTCCGTGTGCATTTTCTTTTACTGCTCAGACTTTGAGAAAAAAAAGAAAACTGTAATTACTTTTGTGATGAATGATCAGGACTGTCTTTATGAGAAAAATTTCTGCTTTTGAGCAACATCGCATTTGATATCTTTGTTATTGTAATTATGAAAATTTTTATCAAATCATTATTGGCCACTGCCCAAAACAATTTGTAACATTTTTTGGTGGAGCATGTGGTCTATGTAAGTAGGCTGTTTAGGTTCCTATGTTGGTAACGCCACGTAGCGCTCTGTATGAAAATCACTGACAGTGCTGTGTGCAGTCGGTGGCTGGTTTTCATTGCTGGAATATTTGCTATTGTAGTTTTGGGCAGTTGGATGTGAACAGCGCGTAGCGTAGCGGAGTTGGAGGTGAGCCGCCAGCAGTGGTGGATGTGGGGAGAGAGATGGCGGAGTTTGAGAGCGGATGATCTAGACGTGTGTCCATCAGAGAGAATAAACTGTAAGACTGGATGTTATGAACTGATACATATATTATGACTTTTGAACACTATTAAGGTAAATACATAGTTTGTTCTCTATCAAAACCTTTCATTTGCTAACTATGCCTATCAGTAGTTAGTGCCTTCAGTAGTTTGAATCTTTTATTTAGCTGGGAGTACAGGCGCTCGCTGTATTGCAGTAGTTCGAGTAACGAAGATTTTTGTGAGGTAAGTGATTCTTGAAAGTTATAGGTTATTGTTAGTCAGGGCCATTCTTTTGTAGGGAATATTGAAAGTCAGAATGTGTTGCGCTAAAAATATTTATTGTGTGTCAGTTTAGTGTTGATCAGAATAAGTAAAGAGAGAAATGTCTGAACATGTTGAGTTCCGCTCAGCTGTTTGAAAATCAAATAACGTAAGGGGTTTACCAGCACTGTCATTTATAAAAATTTTCTAAGGGGATGTTTCAATATGAACACCCACAGTTTGTACGCGTTCAGATGCACAGAAATCTGCCACAATGAGCTCACAACTACACAGAACATCGCTCTGACCACTATTGACACTTGCAACGTATTGAAGACATCGCACAGCTGCCGTTCACGGTCAAATACAACAGAGCAAACTGCTGGCTTGGCTAGCATCTGTAATTAGACTGAGCTGACAAAAGTCATGCGATACTTCGTAATATCGTGTCGTGCCCCGTTTTGCTCGGAGTACTGCAGTAACCTGACGTGCCAAGGGCTCAAACGGTTGTTGGAAGTCCCCTGCAGAAATATTGAGCGGTGCCGCCTCTATGGCTGTCTATAATTACGAAACTGTTACCAGTGCAGGATTTTATACACGAACTGATTTCACGACTGTGTCCCATAAATGTTTGATGGCATTTATGACTGGCCAAATTGTTCTTTCTAATTGTCCAAAATGTTCTTCAAACCAGTCGCCAACAATTGTGACTCGGTGACACGTGCCGTTGTCATCCATGTAAACACTACTATTATTTGTGATCATGATGTCCATGATTGGCTGTAAATTGTCTTCAAGTAGCCATTTCCAGTCAATGATCGGTTGAACTGGACGAGAGGACTCAATACATTTCATGTAAACACAGCCTACACCATTATGGAGCTACCAACAGCTTGCACCCTGCCTTGTTGACAACCTGTTAGCAAAGGTACTGGCGTCGGTCGCACTGTCCTAATGGATACGTTCGTCGTACGCCCCAGATTGCTTCTGTGTTATTTCACGCAGTGCTGCTTGTCTGTTGGCACTGAGGACTCTACTGAAACGCCGCTGCTCTCGGTCGTTAGGGGAAGGCTGTCGGCCACTACGTTGTCAATGGTGAGAGGAAATACCTGAAGCCGGCCGGAGTGGCCGTGCGGTTCTAGGCGCTACAGTCTGGAACCGAGCGACCGATACGGTCGCAGGTTCGAATCCTGCCTCGGGCATGGATGTGTGTGATGTCCTTAGGTTAGTTAGGTTTAATTAGTTCTAAGTTCTAGGCGACTGATGACCTCAGAAGTTAAGTCGCATAGTGCTCAGAGCCCTTTGAACCATCTGAAATGCCTGAAATCTGATACTCCTGGCACGCTCTTGACACTGTGGATCTCGGAATATTGATTTCCCTAGCCATTTCCGAAATGGAATGTCGCATTTTTTAGCTCCAACTACCATTACGCCCGTCGTGCGGCCAGTCACGCCTGAAACCTTTTCACATAAATCACGTGAGCACAAATAACAGCTCCGCCAACGCACTGCTCTTTTATATTTTTCGCACGTGATTTTACCGCCTTCTGCATATGTGCATATGCTATCCTATGAGATGTCACCTCAGTGTCTGTTCAGACAGGCATTTCTCACCGTTTCTCCTTTTGTTGTCCGCCCTCCGTACATACTTAGCTCTGAGTGACGATTGTTGAGTACTTAAATTCGTACAAAATAATCTAATCTGACATCGTGAAGAAGAGCTATGGAGACTACAGAGGTTCCGTCTGGACTATTGTACTTAACAGTTTATTGTTTAGGCTCAATTTCAATAAGACTTTACGCATTCACTGTCCAATAATCATTTGTTAATAACGGCTGTCTATAACAGCGATAACGGGAACTGGTCGGTGGCTGATGAATAACTGTGACTGTTGTAACGGTGAAGTGACCGAGTGTGGCAGTGCGTCCGCTTTTATACTTGGAGGGCGGAAGGTTGTCCATCGGAGATCTAACTAGCAGATGCAGAAATTACTTCCAGGTACCAACGGCCTCTGTGGCGGTTGACATAGCTATTGGCGGAAGCAAGAATACTTTCTCATTATGAACGCTCTTTATGTGGCTGCTTCAGATCGAAGTGTTGTTGCGTCATGGCTGGAGATTGCCCGGCTCTGGCACACTGTATAGCCATCGTTCTGTACCGTTCGTGACGCCATACACAACAGTTAACGAATTGTTTAATTTCATATTCGCTTTGCTCTCACGTTTTTCCAGTTGCCTCTGCTCACTCAAACAGTCTTTTCCCATCCACCTGTCTTTCCAAATTTATCTTGGCTGTTCTAGTTGGCATTGACCGTAGAATTGCATATGCAAATAAGAAATATCATTCTGGTTGAATATGAACTGGTGTTACTAACTCCATTCTCATCACATGCCCGTACCATCGAAGTCTAGAGGCGTCAATTCGATATAATAAGGATGTCTTTATTCCGACTTGTTTCCTCCCTGGGTACTGGTAATGAGCCTCTTCCTCTTCGTGCCGCTCAAATACATCAGTTCACGATCATCCACTGTTCATCCTGTGGTCACTATATCAGCCTTAATCAAGTCCATCCGTCTGGTTTGAGGTCTTCCTTGAGGTCTTTTCCCACCCATCTCTCTTTTCAAATATATTTTGGCTGTTCTAGTTTGCTCCATTCTCATCACATGCCTGTAACATCGAAGTGTAGATGCGTCACTTCGATCTAATAGGGATGTCTTTATTCCGGCTTCTTTTCTCACCACCTCATTCCTTAACTTGTCCATCTTAGTCTTCTGGATGGTGGCTGTAAGAAATTGCATCTCTGATGCTTGCAGCCTTGATGATCCTCTTTTGTATGGGTATTGACACAGGTCAATATTGGTATGAAATAGCTGTTAAACATCACCAGTTTGACCGGTTTCGGAATCAAGTCAACCCATGAAAGAGATCTTACTTGTTGGTAGAATTCAGATCCTTTCTGCACTTTGTTAGTGATTTCATGTCTGACCAAATTATCACTGGAGATTACACTTCCGAAGTAGGGAAATCTGTCCACACACTCTAGTTGGTGGTCTCCCAGTTTTACACTTGCTGGTTGTCCATCTCTGTTGACTGCCATCACCACTGTCTTGGTCTTGCTGATGATGAGGTTATATTTTCTATTCATCGAGTTTGATTTGTACTTCCTCTTCAGTTTCACGCCACACCATGATGTCATCAGCAAAGGCAAATGCATTCAGTTCACCTGACTTCTCCTTGACGTTCTTCATTGCAGTATCCATAACAGTGATGAAAAGTAGTGGGGACGGTGCACTTCCTTGCTGAACTCCACTCTTGGTCTCAAACCATGATGATCGTCCTTCCCTAATTTGTACACAGCTAGTACAGTCTTTGTGAACATCTGAAGTTTTCTTATTAGTCCTTCAGGCACATTCTCCCAATACTTTTCCATCAACATGCAGATTCTAAAAATTAGATCTATTGTTGATCTGTTACTTCTGAAGTCATATTGTTCCTCCTCCAGCTGTGGTTCTATGATAGTTCTCAATCTCTTTTCTATGATATTCTCAAGCATTTTCAGCCCATGAGACAATAGGGTTATTCCCTTATAGTTGGTGGGTTTCTGCCTGCTACCTTTCTCAACCAGGGGCATTATTACACATATGGGCAGATATTTTGATATCTGTCCGTATGGCATTGAGCACTCGGTGCAACCACTGTACGTCTTGAATACCTACTGTCCTTATCATGTCTGTGTTCACTTTATCTGCACCTGAAGATCTTTCTTTAGGCACAGATTTTAAGGCTGCCTCTGTTTCTGTCCAGGAGATGCGAGTTTCCTCGTTGTAAGTATGGATTACCAGTTCTGGATTTGGTTCTTCAACTGTTTCGATCCAGGTGATGGGAGTTTTCTCATTGTAAGTGTGGATTTCCAGTTCTGTATTAGGTTCTTAAAAAAAAATGGCTGTGAGCACTATGGGACTTAACATCTATGGTCATCAGTCCCCTAGAACTTAGAACTACTTCAACCTAACTAATCTAAGGACAGCACACAACACCCAGTCATCACGAGGCAGAGAAAATCCCTGACCCCGCCGGGAATCGAACCCGGGAACCCGGGCGGAAGCGAGAACGCTACTGCACGACCACGAGCTGCGGACTTGGTTCTTCAACTGATCTATTTAATAAGTGGTCAAAATGGTTTATCAGGACTTCTCTCATGTCACTTTCTGTCCTAACCAGATTTCCATTATCATCTTCAAGTGTTTTTATGATGTTCATTGGTTTCCTTTTACCTCTGATAATCCTATACAACGGTTTCTTATTTCCTTTACTGTCCCCCTCCAATTTCTGAGTGAATATCTTCCATGCCTTGGTCTTTTCTTCTGCAACAGTTCTTTTAACTTCCTGTTTCTTGATTAGGTACATTTTTTTGAGGTTTCTGATCTTTATGCCTCATCTCTAATAAGTTCTGGTTTATTTTTCTCCCGATCCCTGTCTTCCCTGAAGAGATTTCTTTCCCTGATTACTTCTCTCACACACCCATTCCACCAAGGTGTTTCCTTCTCTCTTGTCATCATACTTGTCTTTCCACAAACTTCAGTGGCTTCCTTCACCAGTGTGTACCTTTGTCTGGTCCATTCTGCGTCTCCATTTTTTCTTTCATCTCTTGGTAACACGGATTTTATCCGGTTCTGATATTCAGCTCTCTTCTCTGTTTTCTGGAGTCCGCATACTTTGATTTTTGGCATTTTCTTGTTCTGTACTTCTGGCACATGAAAATTTCTCAGGTCCATCATTAATAGACGGCGATCTCATTCAACGTTTTCCCTAGGGATTACGCTAACATCAGTTACCATTCTACTCCTCTCTTCATCTGTGATGACATAATCAATTAGTCTTTTGTAATCCATCCCAACTGTATCGTGTTATCTTATGGCTCTGTCTCTTCTCAGACCAACTGTTTTTCACCACCAACCCAATCCTAATACATAAGTCACGCAGATTCTCACCTTCTATATTCATTCTACCATATCCATGGGGTCCCATTACATTCTCATATCCTGCTCTATTAGTCCCAATCTGTGCATTTAGGTCTCCTATAATGAACACTCTCTCTCTTTACTAATGACTTTTTCGAAATCTTCAAGAAACTGGTTCTTATCCTCTTGACGCCATCCAGTTTGAGGTGCATATGCTTATACTAAAGTTAGTTTTCCTTTCCTTAAATGTACAGTCATCTTTATAATTCTCTCACCAATGTACTGAATGTCAGTGGCTCCTTCTAGATCATTATTAATGATGAAACCGACACAATTCTTCATCTCTTTGTTATTTCCATGCCAATACAGTGTGTACTGTTTCCTTAATTTCTTCACGCCTTTCCCTTTGCATTTTGTTTCACTCATCCCCAGTATCATTAATTTTCTCCTTTCCATAAGGTCCACTAGTTCTTCACATTTTCCTGTGATGCTGAGTAAGTTGATGGTCCCAATACGTGTAAGTCTTCTCTGCGATTTTTGCATTCATGTCCATTATAATTATCCGGACTGTTATGCCGTGGTCGGTTGATGAATTCTGTGGTGATTCCCAACGTTTCGTCTCCGACTGCGGGAGACATCTTCAAGGGGGTCCGTAGCTTGATGGAAGGTCCAACACACACACTGGCTCGCTACTGACTGCCGCTAAATTCCGTGTCCGCGCGCCCCCGCGCCGCGGCGTGACGTCACGTGTTTTGAAAACGTCAGTGCAATTGGCCGCTGTCCGTCGCCGTCGATCGCCGTTGCCATCACCCAGTAGTGGACGAGTGGTACACATCTTCTTTAACACCGGCATCCATATACGTTTAATTTGACGCCCTCCTCCTTTCGGTTGAAATTATTTGGGCGTTTAGCGATTTCGATTGCCTCCCTGTAGAGCCTTTCGTAATATCCGCTCGTGGCCGCTAGTACTTGCGTCTCCTCGAAACGAATATTGTGGTTCCCTGGCTGGAAAGCATGCTCCGCAACAGCTGATCGTTCTGTTTCTCCTCTTCTACAATTTCCCTTGTGCTCTTCCAAACGTTTAGAAACAGTTCTTTTTGTGGTACCCACATAAACATCACCACAGCTGCATGGGATCCTATACACTCCAGATTTTTCCAATGGTTTGCGAGCGACCTTGGCAGGCCTAAGGTATTCCTGTATCTTCCTGGTGGGCTTGTAAATTACGGTAATATTCCGCTTCGTCAAGATCCTCCCTATTCTTTCCGTTACATTTTTGCATTTTTGCAAGACCCTGTTTATGCTCAGGCCGTAAACCATCATCCCTAAAATGAGTCTGCTCATGCTGTCATCTTAATCGAGTTTATCGCTTTCCGAGGTTCTTATGTGTCTTGAAAGCAACTACAAATATGCTCTTTTACTGGCTTGCTAGGCCTAACGTAATATTGAAGATTTCCTGTCAGGGTTAACTCCCTCAGCCTTTGATAAGCCAATATCATACTACAAAGCAGCAACTGCTGGTTTTGGTCCACCCCGGGTATTTTATTTCCCCGGTACCCACTATAATCCGGTGTGCATTCCCATACCCACCACCTGGGGAGAGGCCAGATGGGAGACCAGCAAACTCCACACGGGCTTTTATACGTTTTATACTGTGCTTTCGTACGTTCCTCTATTGCTTGTCCAAAGCTTCTAATTTTTAAATACAGATTCTCGGTTCCTGTCATACACTTCGCGCTTTTCCCAATAAACCATTGCTTCCCGCAGATCTAGTGTGGTATTTTGATACATTACTTGCCTAACGGCAGCTTTATGTAATTCCACACGATTTAAACCGTCGTCTCGCACCATCTGAAATCCAATACCACACCTTATACAGCGATCTGAAACTCTTCTTTGCTCTTAAGCTCTTAACTTCGTGAGGAAATTTATGACAGTGGCGCGTATGTGGCGCAGTTGAAACCATAAAGATAACGGTAGATTGGTAACGACAGCTTGATCTCAAATGATACTGCAAATTATCAAATTTTACACTGAATTCAGTGTGGTGAAATTGATTGAAGGAAGAAGTTGGGGACAAGATACTGGAACTGTTTGTCACAGAAAACTGTGAAACTCGTACTTCAGATTTTGTGACGTGGGCAAATCGAAATGAAACATGGGTTTTCCTGCCGTAGCTGTCTGATCAGAAACTATGAAAACAAGGTTCAGGAAAAAAATTACGTTTCTCCAGCACCAGTGTCTAACTTACCAAGGCACAGAACAAGTTAAGATGTACTTTGCCTACATTGTTTGCTAATAAATGGAAAGCACTAGTTTGCTTTTGTTGTACTGTATTACTTTTATTGTATTAACCGGTTTTCAGTTAACAAGGCGATCTTCAGACATTTACTGACTGTTGGCACCAAAGAAGTTACAATGTTTGTAAACGACATTGGAAAAGAGGTTACACATCTATACTGCAACAAGAAACTTACAATAAACACCATCTCTGATATATGGTTGTAACGAAGTGTAAAAAGTAAGAGGCTGAATAGAATAAATATAAAGTGAATAAACAGGAAAAAACCTTTAACACAAAACTGGAACTGCAAGCTTACATAAAAGTTCATATTAATATACAAAAGCAAAAGAGTGAAATAAAATGAGTACTTGATAACGCTACTTCAGGAGATATAAAACATGAGGAGTGATACACTAACCAATTAAAAGACAGAATTATCAGTGGAACTACACAATATATGATAAATTTAAGCAATATCCATAAGATAAACAGAAATGAATAAATGCAGGAAAGTGGAGGAATCCGTGGGAATATGCAGCAAATGCCATATTTGAGAGTGTGGTGGTGCTGCTTTTTATAAAGTAAAAGTGGAACAATATGCAAATATAAAAGGAACAAACAGGAAAAACATTAACAATAAACACAAAACTGTGTCTGTGTAACAGTTTGCTTTAAATAAATGAACCAAGTAAAATAATAAACAGTTCTTGTTGCGACATCCTCAAGAGTTATTAAGCATAGAAAGAGGTATAAGTGCTACTTAACAGCTGTAAGCACAATCTATATGGATTGCATAGACAATTTTTATAAAATAAAAGAACTGAATTCATACAGCAAAATGTGTGAATATGAAGGAACAGAAAGCTAGGCAAGTAATGAAAGACAGAAAGTGTTATGTGAAGTTTAGGAGAGGGGGGAGTATTAAGCTGTGTCTGTTAGTATCAGATCTGGACTGTGAGCTAAATGTTTGTTAACTTCAGGGCTTCCAGCAGACTGAAGTTTCGGCCTTTATTTGCTAAGTGAAGGCCGCGCGGGATTAACCGAGCGGTCTGGGGCGCCGCAGTCATGGACTGTGTGGCTGGTCCCGGCGGAGGTTCGAGTCCTCCCTCGGGCATGGGTGTTTGTGTTTGTTCTCAGGTTGATTTGGGTTAAATAGTGTGTAAGCTTAGGAATTGATGACCTTAGCAGTAGCGTCCCATAAAATTTCACACACATTTGTACTTTTTTTGCTAAGTGAGGGACATGGGACCCTAGGTGGTAGTTGTGGCCCACACTCAGTACAAGCTAAGCAGATGTTGAGTCAGAGTTCTGCAACCTCTAGCAGCGTGCAAGATCAGATCAGCTGCCCCATTCGAATTTATTCTCCCATCCACTGAGCAATTTAAACGTTAAGAAAATGAATTAATTCTGACCCACGATAAGAAGAACAAAGAGGCCCTTTAACACGAAACAACGGATAACCCACTCCTTTCAAGTCTCTCGGAATCAGTAACAAACATCAAGTTACAAAACCGACTGTCGCTCATGGGGGAGTAATGTCTGGTAAACAGCACTAAACAAACTCAACTGCACGTTACGGTCAGCTCCGTGGCACAAGCACAATGTTCCGGAACGTGTTAACTATTTCTTTTTTGTTGAACGGTGCCTGCACCAAGTGCGGCAATACCAAGTGGCAACTGGTACAGCAATCTTCCTTTGGCCGCGCCCTGCGACCCTAGGATTCCTTCGCCCGATGTGTGAATGTCGTCTTCGCCTCCTGTCCGCACGCTAGCATGGGCCTCGAAGCTGAAATGGTCACGCAGTGCTCTGAAGGCTCCCGCCCAGCTTGTCCGCTTGGAATGGAGACAGGGCTCCTGTTGCCAGCCGGACAGAGAGACTTCCACGTGAGTCCGTCATGCCTGTAACGGACATGGAAATCGCCCTCTTTGGAGCTGTGTTGGTAGCAGTCAACGAGCATAATCACGTGGAAGATCGATAAGAGCCGATATGGCTCAGGAGCCAATCAGGTTCACAAGGCCAAATGAGACGTTACTAAAAATAAAAAATAAAAACAAGAAAAGAAAAGAGAGCAAGCGAAGTAGTCTTAAATCGAAAATTAATTATTAGAAATACAGGTACGTAAGAGTCTTTCTTTCTTTATTTTAAAATAAACTGTATCAATTAGATAAATATTTACAGTTTCAGAAAAATGGAGAATATTTTCTGACAACTGAAAGCAAGGATCTAATATAAGTCTTATTTGATGTAAGAATATAGATGAATGGGAGTCTCTGTGCAGTAAACAACCATTTTACTTACAGAAGTACATGAATTTATTTTATATTTAATGATACAAGACGAGGAAATATTTACAACTATGACAGAACTGACGCCGCGTCTTTGGTCCTAATGTACACTAAACACATCCCCAGAGCGGCTGATCTACTATTCAGAAAAATTATCAAGTGAAAAGGTGAGTGGGACTGAATATGGAGATTGCCATATTCTAGCTCTTAATAGGATGTAGGCTTAAATGGTTACTGTCTAGCTTTTGTCTGCTCACAGCAAAGCAACAATATTTGAAAATTAGAGTGATGACGAGTATAAGAGAGTATAACATCCATGGAGAAGAAATTACAACTAAGATTATTGCAATTTCTGAGGTCTTCTCTGGTTTGTTCGATTGACGATATCTTCTCAGATTTCATGTCATGTCAACAGTTTCAGTTTTCACATAGTATTTCCATGACTAGTCACAGTCAGGTGTTATGATTAGTGGTCGTTTGGTTGATCACTGCGTGGAATCCAGCTAACTTAAGCTCCATACCAGTAAATGTCACTGTAGTTTGTCAAAATTCGAGCGTCGGAATCTTTGAGTTGTAGTAATGAGGCTCACATCCATAGACACGAGCCAGTTGAATAACAGATTCAATCAAGGCTAGGTTGCTTCTTTGAATTAGGTAATTATAATAGGAAGAGCTTTGGATTTAGTTTCATTATCTTTGAGTTTATTTTGAAAGAAAATAATTATCAATAATTACTATTAAAAACAGTCTTGATCACGATTTATTTAACAAGGTGACCGGTTTCGACCGCTACTGTGGTCATCTTCAGACCATTGAGTAGGAACCTCTTTCTGTTGGACAATCACTAGTAGTTGTTAAATAAATCGTGATCAAGACTGTTTTTAATAGTAATTATTTATAATACATTGATCACTGCTGTTTCCGTAATGCATTCAAAAGTAAATAATTATCAGTTGGAGTCACATACTCCAGCCTTGACCCACAATGGTCAGAGCTGTCTTTCTGAGTAGAACATTAGCGAGATATGGAATTATCAGTCCTTTCGAAAATGGCTCTGAGCACTATGGGACTTAACATCTGAGGTCATCAGTCCCCTAGAACTTAGAACTACTTAAACCTAACAAACCTAAGGACATCACACACATCCATGTCCGAGGCAGGATTCGAACCTGCGACCGCAGCGGTCGCGCGGTTCCAGACTGTATCGCCTAGAAGCGGTCGGCCACACTGGCCGGCCCAGTCCTTTCGAAATTAATTTGAGTTCAGCTAGCAATTTCAATCACTCAGGGATCAAAAACTCCTTAGTAAATATTCTACGTTGGTCGAGTGACAATACAAGTGTAGATAAAAAATTCAGTTAAATGTATTGGTAGTAATTTGCGGTATTTCAGTTCTTGACGATATCAGAAATGTAAACATCCGCCGACGTGTTCAAGTTAGGAAGACCTGTGATTTATTTGTCTTGTTCGCATTTAAAGAAGTCGGTAAATAAGCGGTTTCGGCTGTTGAGCAACAGTGTTCAGATCGGAGGTCTACGAGCGCACGCATACAGCAGTTACTTAAGGCACAGCAAGGCACACAATATTTGTTCAAAGCACTGCCTGCATGATCCAGAGTTAACACTAATTCTTTATGTTTGCTATTAAGCCAAATGAATCTATAACTATTATCAAAATACTATTAACGTCATTGAAACGGGCATACTTGGCTTATGTTATTGTAATGTACATCTTCTATTACTAATCGTTTGGAGTTCCGTGAAACATTAATGAGTTCAGTATGTATTTTTCTGCTTTTTTGTCACTTTTCTTTTGTTTGTACAGATGCAATGTAATGCGTTACGTAGAATCAAAATTGTTGTTTATTCTATAATGTCAGTTCCGTGTGTATGAATAATTTCGTTGTAATTTTAGGAGCTTCAGACCTTCAGGAAAATTAATATCTGTGAATAATATTACGAAGAGACACTTGAAGAGTACTGTGAGCTTCTCGTATTTGTGTTGTATCCTTGAGTGAAGCTCAATCTTACGAGTGAAACGGACTGCCTTATTTTGTGGGAGTGAGTTGTCTGCGATCTCGTTTGGTATGTTCAAAACAGCGTTGGAATTTGTGAGAGTGCCGAGCTCCTTAACAGTTTAATTTTGGTGGAGTGAAAAATAAACAGGCGGACTGCGCGTCGGAGTTGATGTTCGGCCCCTCGTCCACTGTTGTTTATTGTAATATGCGTTCTATGCTTTACGTTAACTCGACTGGCCTTGTCCCGTTCTGCTTTTGGATCAGCTATGTTTTATTTACGGTGTATTGTGACGAGCCGGCAATCGCCGAGACAACGGAGCGTTGACACCAGAGATCTTGGAAGCTGCCTAACGCACATCTGTGCAATCACACTATCGACTGTCAAAAACATTTCATTGCTGCGGAGCATAAACGCATATAAGCTCCTATAGATAATTATTACTAAAGTGTGTTACATAGGTTCGAGCCAGTTTTCAATTCGCCTTTTAATGGTTCCCCTTCAGTAACATCTCAAATTAAACTTATATTTGTACTGTTGGAGAAAATTTCAACGTAAGAACTTAACACTGTTGCATATCACAACACGTATTGACCTAAGGTACATAATTTATTTTACGTTATTTTGAAGTGGTCACTAGGGATGAAGATCGAACAGTTGTGTTCTATTGATGCTGTGAACTCACGTTACTAACGAAACAACAGAGGCATTTACATCAGGTAACAAAGACTTTAAGTCTAAACTCTTTACAGTTGCGTCATTACAATCCAGGTCATCACTTATTCTTCAGTGCTGGCGTTACCTTTATTCCTGTTAAGGGTCTTTTTCCTGTTTATTGACTGCAATGCTTAATAATTAAAGTGCTGAATTTTAACAGATCTAAATTGCCATCAATAATAAACCATAATGCATCAAATGTACTAGTATTGTGAAACACGTTTTTGTATAAGGTTACACTGCCTACCAGCATATCCATCCTCAATAGCAATCAGTAAACTAGACTTATTTATTTTTAAAGTAGCTCTTCTAAATAATATTTGTAAGTATTTTATCTGTTTGTATATCTCACTTACATGTAATTATTTTGTATGTGATTTAAGTTTGCTTATGCCCCATATCTGTAATCTCAGCCCCTCTTCCTTAGAGACAGACGTAATCTACCAGATAATATCAGAGACACTTTAGTTCAGGATAGAAACAGACCGTCTAGGACTTGGATTAAATAGAACGAGGTGTGGCGCTTTAATCCCAACAGTCTACGAGGTGTTTTGGTGAACGTTTTGCTGGAGAAATTTCATGTGTTACGTGTAGTATAGCTAACTGACAAAGTGGGGGATGGTATCAGCTGCGTATTCACACCTAAGATACTATCTAAATAATTATAGAACTCATGGGTGAATTACAGTCCCTGCAACGTCTTCATAATCAGTCTTAATCGAACAGCACCAGTAAATCGCAATCAAAGTAAAGTCAGCGTCTTTCATATACACTGTCTGATCAAAAGTACCCTCACGTCTCTACATAATGAGGGATTGACCACTAGTCGTCAAGAGAGACCGGCCCGTTGCTATAAAGTTAGGCAGGAAGTATTGTGTTGTCAGCATTTGAACCAGTAATAGCAGTATGGGTCGGTCAGGAGAGCTAATTGTTTTCAACCGTGGACTAGTCACTCGACGTCAACTGAGTAACTGATCCATCAGGAATACTTCAACACTTTTTAAGCTGCCCCAGTCGACGTGGAAACGCAAAGTAACAGTCACAGCTTAACTAGATCGAGGTAGATCTCAGGCACTGGTGGAAGGGGACCGTATAAAATCAGAGAAAGGAATAACTCAGAGGGCTGGAAAAATTCAAGCTCGCGCAGTGACCGTGCGTTGGGAGCTGAAAAAAATAGCTGTTCAGTGGTCGAGCAGCTCCTCATAACCCACACATTTCTGCAGTCAGTGCTAAGTGACGTTCGAGGTAGTATAAACAGTGACGCCTCTGGACAATGGAGGACTGGGCATGAATTATTTGGTGCGATGGATGAATGACGCTATACAGTGTGCCAACCCAGGGAAGGGTTTACGTTTGTTGAATGCTTAGAGATCTTATCTGCCATCATGTGTAGTGCCAAAAGTAAAGTACAGAGATAATGGTACTGCGTGAGGAGTTGGAAGGGGGTGTATAAAGTGGTTAGGCTGTAATCTCTTTATGTGCTTAAGAAAACGCTAAATATGGAAGGATATGAACAAATTTGTCAGTGTTGTGTACTGGGTACAATAGAGAAGCAGTTGGGAGATGATGACTGTATCGGCATTACAGGCTGGCCGCGGTGGCCGACCGGTTCTAGGCGCTACAGTCTGGAACCGCGCGACCGCTACGGTCGCAGGTTCGAATCCTGCCTCGGGCATGGATGTGTGTGGTGTACGTAGGTTAGTTAGGTTTAAGTAGTTCTAAGTTTAGGGGACTGATGACCTCAGCTGTTAAGTCCCATAGTGTTTAAAGCCATTTGAACCATTTTTCAGCGTTACAGTGCATCCTGTCATAAAATAGCATTTGTGAAGCAATGGTTTGTGAACAGTAACATTCTTGAAATTAATGGGTTGTCCTGCACAGAGTCCGTAGCTGAACTCAATGGAACAGCTTAGTGAGTCAGAACATCGGTTTCGCTGCAGATCCCAGTCCGCAGTATCACTGCCTTCTCCTGTTTCCGTTCTTGAGGAAGAATGGTCTACCACTCCTCCACAGACATTGACACACTTCGTTGAAAGTGTCCACAGTAGAGCTGAAGACGTCTAATAGGCGGATGGTGGACACACTCCGTACTAATGTTCACTGACAGGTGTCGGAATACTTTTGATCAAATAGTGTACATCGACTTACTGTCACGTATTACTTAGCAATCTTCCTGTTCCAACGCATTCTCACGTTTTGCACTGCGAATCTCACATTGTCATTTCGCGACGACAGTACCACAATTAATACTAGCCATTTGACAGCTCAGAGGTAACCACCAGCCGAAGAAAGAGTACACCGCCTCAGCTGGCCGTCAGCTTACACTGAACGTTTACACTAGACTTTTTCTTTTTACATTTCCCTCTGATCGTACTATTAATTCGTGAAAGATGCATCTCCCCCCAAAAAAGTGACCGTTTTCCTAAGGACGACAGAGCGGCACGGAGGATAGTGTCCATCTCGACCGCTAGATTTTTCATGTTCAGTACAAGAAAAGAGGGTTACGTCGAACATCACTTCTCCTCGTATAACCGCCGAATAGAAGTACAACGGTCATGGATGGTCCGTGGCTGGGTAGGAGACTGCATTGTAACGGTAGTAACATAGTGCAGTATGAAATTAGACCACTATGCATGAAAATACGATTCTCGGATCTCTCGAACGGCAGTACGGGAAGGTAGCCTTAATCTGTAACTTTTTTTTTATGAGAAAAATTTAAGGAAAGGCGAATATGAGAACAGTGCCCACTAACTGTCCAGTCTTAAGCGTCTTTCTGTCCCACGGAGAAGAATTTTTTGACTTCTCCGAGTCTGTCACTCGCCGGGGCCGTCCATCGGCGTCTTCTCGACGCTGTCTTAGAATGTGACGGTTTTGTGTAAAGCTAGGTTCAGAATTTCGCTGCTATTATTTCCGGAGCAGTTGGGTACTCTCAGTGGCATTTAGTCTGGATGACTTCACAGAGTTTACGTAATGTTTTGTATAATTTTTGTTGATCTAGTGAGACGTCTCAGTTTTGCGTTTCATACAGTAGTGGCTTAAACAAGATACTAAATACATGTTCATAATTCCAACAACAGATTTCCTTACTCTGAATTTAATTCGCTTTGCAGAGAAATTTTTCTTCTTCCGGGTGGGTTTTCTATTAGTAGCATGACAATAGTGACTCAAACAAGGGCGTATCCTTCATGAGCTGAAACAGCCAAACAAATCAGTCGTCGCCGAACGCAGTCAGAAGTAACATGAGATGAGATTTGACGAGAGCAGCGTCGTGGTGTATATTCCAAGTTACTGGGCTGGTTATAATTAAGAAATAATCAGAAACGGATACAAACAATTAAGTAAATCTGAACCTCAGCGAAACGTGTAATTCCTAGCACCCAGTTTATCGGAATTTCCCTGGCCACATCGTACACCTGAATCAGAAAACGTCGAACAGGGTGACATAGGAGGAAAAGTGTGAAACGGTGCTGCTAAGTTTCACCACAGATATTTAGTTTCTGTGCTGAAGAGGCAATGAGGAGAGTACAAAATTCTATCTCGATGGGAGAGCATTTTGTCACAGAGAGAGGAATAATATAATGTACAAAGCAAGTGGATACCCTGAGTGGCTAAATGTTAAAACTGTACGAGGCATTCTTGATGAAGTGGACACACGTTGAGATCCTGAAATCACCGAGACGTTTCTCTTGTCCGTTCTTCGGAGCTTCAATGGCGTCACGAGAAGTAACACGCGGTCGCAGGCACAATCTACTCACTCGCAGGGATGTGCTGCAAGCGAGACCAATGACGCGAGGCACTGTTTCGCTGATTAAATCGGAAAGTTTTTTGAGAACCCGGTTTAACTGACTACTGTGCCACGCTGTCCACTCGGATTATTTGAGGTTCACCAAGTTCGCCTAAACCCGCAAGACGAGGTTAAACTTTACAATGCAGAAGTCAATAATTACAAGTCCTGTTGCTACTGGACTGCTTTCAGATAGGATTCTTAATTCCCATCTCTTGACTGGGAAAATTCATAGCTTACAGTTCAATAAATCACCTTCAAGTGGCTAGTAGCAATTACCGTTGATAATTACCCTAATAACCAGATGGCTGTCAATGTCACCAGGGAAAAAGTCACTGAAAAAACGTCAGTCTCACGTTTGTACAAGATTACGTAAGTCTGTCAAGTTCACTAATCCCGTACCGACCAGCTACCTATTGGCTCACCATATCCTCTAAACTCTGAACTCATCGAAAAGTCCACTTTCATTACTCCTCAACTCTCACAGACGAGAAGAAAATCACTAAGCAGTAATCGACACCCACGCACGAGAGCGAAGTTTGTAATACCTTTTCGCTTTGATCGTGGAGGACCCTCACTTCAGACCTCCGCAATGATAACTGCGTTGAAGGGCGAACTACGCCCCAGACACTAACTACGCCCCAGATGGTATACGATTTGCCACCTCAACCCCTCGAGGGGTGACGGCCGATTGCTCGATTTCGTGAACTCCCAACCGCTCTACGAAATTATTTAAAATAAAAGTCTTTCAGCGGATCAGAGAACAAGAGCAACAGTATGCGTTGTCATTTGGCCATTTCCCTGCTCCTGCTTATAGCGTTCCTTAAAGGTGTCGTCCCCTGACTGAACACTAGAATCCTTTCTGCAACCACCGTCATGGGGAAATTTCTCTACCTGTAATGGTCTAGAAGGATTAGGAGAAATATAGCCCATCCTCTTCATGCTGAACAAAACCCCATTCCCCCGTCTGCCACAAACTATCTAAGGCAACTATCGTACTGAAACAGTTCCTTAAAACCTGGACGGCACGGATGTGATATGTTATACTATAATAAACAAAGAATAAAGATGCAAGTAAGACACGGTTGAAAAAAGGATTGCACAGGTCAAAAGGGGTTTCTATAAAAAGAAATAGCTACTAACATAAAAAGCTATAATTCTTGAAGGAAAGCAGGTGTATTATTGGAACATGCATGCCGTGAGACTGGCGAAGGATGGAAAAGGAAATTGACAATGTAGTTTTCAAAAGAACCGCCCAGACCTTAAGTGATTTAGGGGACATACAGAAAACATAAATCTGGATATCAGGTCGGGAATTTGAACCAGCGATCTTCCGAATGTGAATCCATCGTTGTACCATCGCACCACTTCACTTGTTTATAAATGTTTTAAGACACTCACGTTCAGGAAAAACAGAAGACTTTGATTAACTAGAGATACGACTTTCGTATTCACAGGACATGTACATTAGTATGTACTGTAGGAATGATTAGCATTTGAGCCTTGTTGGCCCGCGGGTTGAAGATCAACATCGACATCGCGGTGCAACACCACCTACCGCTAAAATGTGCCTGCGGCACTCGTTGTCGCTATAAACCGAAGGTAATGGATCAGAGTGACGAGCAGATGTCTAGGATGCTTCACAGACATACGCGCGAACCGTGCCGTCCAATCAGTGAGTTTGAAAGAGGACTCATTATTGGCATGGGATCATGTGATGCATCCTTTCGGGAAATCGCAGCTCGTGTGGGACGAACTGTTTCGGCAGTACAACAGGTGCAGAGTGGTTCAAGGATGGCCATAGAACACGACGAGATAGGTTAGGTCGCATCACACAGACCATCCCCCGAGGGAATTGACACCTCATCAGAATTGCACTGCAGGACAGATCTGCGTCCTTCTCGGCTCTGGCGCATCAGCATCAGTGTAACACATCGTACACTATCAGGGGTCGCCGTTTATTATGGCATGGGTTACGTGCGCCTCGTTCACTTCGACGAATCCGCAGTTATATTCTAGATGGCAATGGTGAATGGAACGGCGTCGCTCCTGATAGGAATAGCATCAGATAGTGTTTTCAAACGAATCCAGGTTCTGTTTGTTTGAAAATGATGGCCGCATTTTGATTCGCCGCCGACAAGGGGGGAGGCATCACAATGACTGCATTCGCACAAGACATACAGCGGCAGCTAAAGACCTTATGGTGTGGCGTGCTATCGGGTATCACCACAAATTACACTTGGTGCGTGTCCACGGCACTGTGACCAGTGTGATCTACGTGACCGACACTCTGCGACCCGTAGCCATATCCTTTCTGCACGACCCCACAAACGCCATCTTTCAGCATACCAATGCACGACCACTTCTTGCTGCCCAAACACGTACCATGTTGGTGTCACATGATATCAGCCTTTTGCCATGGCCCGCCAGACCACCAGACTTGTCGCCAATCGAAAATGTTTGGGATATATTTAAAACGGTGGGTGTATCGCTGTGACCTCCACAGATGAACTTTGGAACCAGGTCAATGGAGCATGGATGGATATACAACAGGTCGGTTTTCGCACCTTATACGCGTCGATGCCATCAAGCATGGAACAAGTTATCAGGACCCCTGGCTGTCCCTGTGCCTACTAGTCAAAAGGACAATTGCTGAACAGAGGTGACCGAAATGCTAATTATTTCTGCAGAATGAACCAGTGTGCATGGTCTGTTCGTATAAATGTCCTAGCTCTAGTTGCTCAAGATGTTTTTTCTGAACATGAGCGTACAAAAGCTGTTGTGACAAAATGATATTTGTACCAAAAGATTTTGGGAGCACAACTCTGCATCGGTGTGAAGCGAAGGCAATTGCTGAGACGACTCTACGAGAAGAACTACCTAATGAGTCGTGAGCAGAACCCTTTGCCACATATTGTGACACGAGTTGCTGAAACCTATAGCTGAAGGGAAGGAGGTATAGCTGAAAGGATGGAAGTAATGAACTATAGGGATAGAATTTGATATACGTATGTTAGGTAGACCACTGAAGTAAAAAGCAGTAGCTTCGTTGAAATGAAGAAGATACATGATAAGCGACATGAAGGGATAACTGGATTAAACTAGCCTTAAATCCGATGACAGAAGCAACATTGCGCCATATGCCGCTAACACCCTGGTTATACCTACTACCGCCGACCGGTGTGGCCAAGCGGTTCTAGGCGCTTCAGTCTGGAACCGCGCGACCGCTATGGTCGTTGGTTCGAATCCTGCCTCGGGCATGGATGTGTGTGGTGTCCTTAGGTTAGTTAGGTTTAAGTAGTTCTAAGTTCTAGGGGACTGATGACCTCAGATGATAAGTCCCATAGTGCTCAGAGCCATTTATACCTTCTACCTTTCGAGCAATGAAGATCTTGATTGTACTAAAGCAAGAACTATTTCCATCCAGTCCTCTATTAAATGATTCAGAACGTTAATTTCTTTTACTCCTAATTTTCGAAGTACCGCCATCGAATGGAAATCATCTTGAGGAAATGAATAATCCTTCCTAGCTAGACTGAAAAACTGCTAGAATCTTAAACATTGAGATGCAGCCATTTTGCGATAATCACCCAACCCGTACGCCCTAGTTATAAGCATAGTCTGCTAGCGTTATTTCTAGCTCCGTTATTGGTAGTGATTTCCAGCGTCCTTGACATAGCCTAACTGCTACAGACGGAGCATTTTCCACAGCAATCTGCGCTGAGCGAGCCTGACGGATAAACACCACCCGCGCGCCGGACCCCTCCAAGGCCGGACACCCATCGCCGGGCCGGCACTGCGTCGTCCGTGTGAAAGTTCACGGAGAGGCTCCAGGAAAGCCCAGCCCCACTTTCCAAGCGTAACTAACGGGCGCACCAACTGGGCCTCTCATGCCCCTAATCGTCGAACCTTTCATACATCATTAACGCCTTTTGTGAGTCCTGCAGCCTATCACAAAAATCTCTGGTATTTGGTTCTGGACGGGAAAGCCAAATAAATACGGTGAGATGGTGGAGGGAGAAAAAGAGTGAGGAGGGGCAGAGGGAAGCGTTGTTTAACATACTAGCATGTAACTTTTTATTTTTTTAGTTACCCTTTAAGTCACAGTTCAACCAATTATACAGGATACTCCGTACCATATTTATTCCTGTTCCATTTCTACACTGCTTGACAATTGCTAAGAAACAACTGACACTTCCTAACTCTAAGTAAGAACTGCCAGTTGCTACGGAGCTAACTGTAAGTAAGAACTGCCAGTTGCTACGGAGCAACCGGCAGTTGCTGCGGAACACTCGACCAATGACAGTATAAGGAAATGTAGAAGGCTGGACGTGTTAACTGCAGCGAAGCCTGTGCACGAACACTTCGTATGCATTCTGCAGTCCATGTAGAACGTGATTTGATGACGGCTGTTGTGGAATCTATTAGTGCGACGTCCGATGCGGTCCAGTAACATGTCTGCAAGACATCAATTGGGTGCTTACAATCGTGGACGAGCAGTTGGACGGCTTGACGCCAGTCACAGTGTCACTATTGCATGTCCCAGTGGTTCTTCTTGCAATTAAAAAAGTTCGCCGAAGGTAGAAATGCTATGAAAAAGCATGCTGGTCTTCGTAGATGGATAAAAACAACGTAAGAAGAACGGTACGTAGGACTAGAAGCGAAAAGGAACAGAAGTATTAATCCCAGGCAAGTCGCTGCAGACCTTGCAACCGCTACCGGTACACGTGTCTCTGACACAGTCGTTTCGTGGCGATTAAATCAGACTGGTTTGTACACTCGGAAGCCTGTTAAATGGATCCCACTTCAACCGCGCCGCCGTCGAGAAAGTGTTCGTTGGTCGAGGGAGCATGTAGGTTGGCGTTAGCAACAGTGGTCTCCCAGTGATGTTCTCTGACAAATTCCGCTTCACTGTGGCAGGTGATACTAGCCACCGATTAGTGTGCAGAGAGGAGGGAACACATCTGGCACCGCAGAATTTTCATAAACGTCATCGGTATGGCCGAGGCACAGTGGCCGAACACCGCTGCCTTGCACGAGGTACCGTCACAGTACACCGGTACTGCAAGGAGATTATTCTCAATCATGTACATCTGTTTAGGCACGAGGTAGTTCCTAACTTTCTGTGTATAGACGACAATCCCGCCCACACAGGTCTGCTGAGGTGCTGGTTACGTTGGGAAGTGAATATTTTGAACGTATGGGATGTCCTGCATTTTCCCCGGGCCTAAACACCGTAGCTCATGCTCGGGATGCTCCTGGCAGACGTTTTTCTAGACGAACACCTCCTTCCCGAACCGTGCGAAAATTGAAAACCGCCACTACAGAGGAGTGGGACAATGTTCCACAAGGACTCCTAAACAGTTTGTTAGCCAGCATTAATAAGAGGTGCAAAATATGCATTGCTGCCTCAGGAGAACACATTCCTTACTGAGAGTCCGATATCTACCTTTATGTTGGCAGTCTGACCTGTGTCGAACATGAACGTTTTGTGTGTCTGTTATTCTGCTTTCCCATGCGTTGAAACATGTACCACTCTTCGATATAAATCCACCACTCCACTCTATTATGCATGCACTGTGTTTCATGTCGTCCGCCATTGACCTGTTGAACGATGTCCTTTATCAATTGTCAAGCAGTGTAATACTCTCGTTATGGTTGTGTGACTCACTCGCGGTAATATTGCTTCCAGAAGATCCGAAGGCAACAGGTAGACAGTGTTGGAACCGGTCATCGAGGAAATAAAAATATTTCAGTATACCGTCTCGGAGACAAAAATTCTTTTGAATTTACATAGTAGAGAGGAAACACTGACTGAGTGTTCGTCTAATATATCTCACAATCATGATCCTTACAGGAGAGCTACGACGGAGGCAGGCTCCTAGAATACCGGATCTCTAAATTTGCACAATAGGTTCTCGAGCATATTGCTATTATTTAAATGATTCTCTTGTTAAGTTTTTCGAACGTCTCTGATACACTTTCTTATGGAATACGCCGACCTGTTACTATCCTAGGAGTACCTCTCTGATTTCTGTTACTATTTGATAAGAACTCCAAACGTTAAAATTTCCCAAAACACTTTCTAGAAATGTGGCTTATATTCATCTTCCCTGGTACTTATTTTAGGTGTTCATTGCATTTCGCAACATTTCGTGAAACAACTCGTAAATATTTAAGCAATACCAGAGAGTAATCACCAATCTAGCAATCGGAAACTTAAATATTATTTCTGTTTGTTATAGGCATTCACACAGCCACATTTAAAGAGGAAACCGTCATTCATTAAAATAAGATGAAATGTTGTCCTAATCTTTCTTCAGTTCTTCACGATGCTCCGGAGGCCAAACTTTTTGCAGGCAACAGAGTTGCGAGCGAAGCGTCTGATGGTGGTAGCGGACAATCTAGTAAATAATTTATAAACGCGGTAAACATTATATACTCAACTGCTCCTCCTAGCGACCCATCCCATACAATAAGGTGACAATTTATACCTGCTACTATCGTGTCGGACCTTCTTTTTCCTGACGAAGTGCAGCATTTCGACGTGGCTTAGACTCAACACATAGCTGTAAGTCCACTCCAGAAATATCGTGCCGTGCTGCCTCGAAAGCCGTTCGTAATTGCAAAAATGTTGCCGGTACACAGTTTTGTGCACGAGCTGGTCTGTCAATCACGTGCCATAAATGTTCGATGGGATTCATGTCGAGCGGTCTAGGTGGCCAAAATAATTCGCTCGAATTGTCCAGAATGTTTTTCAAACCAATCACGAACAATTGTGGCCAGGTAACATGGGGCATAGTCATCCATAAAACTCCCGCTGTTGTTGGGATATGAAGTTCTTGAATCACTGCAAATGTTCTCGAAGTAGCCGGAAATAGCCATTTGCAGTCAATGATCGGTTGAGTTGGATCAGAGGACCCAGTCCATTCGATGTAAACACAACCTGCACCATTGTAGAGCCACCACCAGCTTACACAGTGCCTTGTTCACAACTTGGTTCCATGGTATCTTAGGGCTTGCACTACACTCAAACCCCTACCATCCTAACGGAATGGCATGTGGTCAGCACACCGACCTCCCAGGCGTGGTCAGTTTTCGTGATTGGTGCTATTATTCCTCAATCAATTAGCTCCTCAATTGGCCTCACAAGGGTTGAGTGCACCCCTCTTGCCAACAGCACTTAGCAGACTCCAGACGGTGACCCACCGAAGTCCTCCTCACATAAGCAAATAAAATATTATACTGTGTTCAGCCAAGAAACATCTTTTGCAGGACAATATTTTCGTCTTTGTCTGTTACCTTTACCTGAAAATCAGCATAAATATTCGTACATCTTTTTCTCCGATACTGTAAAAGAGCTCTCAAATTTTTTCAAGCACAACAGCAGTTCGTGCAGTGACAGGATTTAATCTTATTTTCTCCATTGTTTCACGTAATTGTCAAATTTTAAGTACAGCCATAGCTTATTGTTGCGACTAGTTCGAAGTGTCGTACGTATCTCTTGCACTCACGCCGCTTGAGTCGTATGTCAAGTGACTGTTCGACCAAGCTCGATACTGTTTCGAATGCTGCGGCGTATCGGGAAATCTCGAGCCCGTTCAAACGCGAGTATCGTTTGTTCAGTCCTAAGATCAATACATAGGCTAATGAGTACAATAACCCTGCAAACTCCTAAACATACGTACATCAGGCAGTTCTGTTGAAGCGAAACGTAGTTACGGTTCGTTCTTACATTTCTAGCATGGTGGATCGAAAGTTTTTAGTATTATACTTTCTGACTTGGCAGATATAAATTAGTGTCGAAAGCTTAGAGTATTCTGTTATTACATTGGCGAGGGAGTTGGAAGAAGGACCACTCCTGCGACGTTGTAGGGCCAAAGACTCTGCTATGTTAATGAAGTACGGAACAAAATAGTTCTGTAAAAAACTTAATACTTTTCAAACATTTCGGTTCAATGTAGCTGACGATGTTTCTACGCAGTAAACGAAAAGAATGTGTGATAGTTATAACCAAGCAATTGGAATTACACGGTTTTCAGAGCATCGCTAACAAGAAGCGTGTTTCAAATCTAATCCTGCTTAACCCGTGAGAAAAATTATAAACTCTGTTAGGCAATATTAAAACCTTCGTTTGGAGATCACGACCGGTACCATTCAGTTACTCCTGTGAACTGACATCTGTGCATGGTTACCGTTAGAGTAAAAATTTCGGTATTTTCTCCATGTAAGACAATGTCGCCCGTAACGAACGTTATGTCACAGTTTCTGATCAACCAGGTGAAAATAATGGACCATGCCACTGACGTCGAAAAAACAAGTCAACATCGTTTTCACGATGATTCTGACCTGTTTGACTTTCTCACGTCGTGGTGATGAAGCTGTCTACCTGTGAGGGAATTGCAGCTTCTTTAATATGGCATACCTACTCTTAACAAATACACTTGCGGTCTGAACTTGACGCCAGCACGATGTTCCGACAGGTCTCCAACGCCAAAACCACCGAACACTTGAAACAAGGTCTATGACAGCAAGCATATCAATGTAAATGACGTCTCTGCACGTCTCATGGTTGCTGATATGATTCCGAACAGTGTGTAAGAAGGCACTCCTGCGGAGAATCCGTTGCTGGCTGTGGAAAATGGGGAGAGGGGAGGGCAATGGGTTTCTTGTACTCTCGTAAGAGGAATCGAAAGCATAATGTAAGTAGGGTACGCTGGTTTAACAAAGCAATATTAATGTTACTTTAATCTATGTTGGATCTTGTGAATTCCGCGGCCGTTAATGATAGTTTGTGAATGACGCAACCAGCCACAAATATTTTTTAAATCTATTTTTTAGTGCCATAAGCGCCCATATTCATAATAGTCCTCGTTACACGGATGTTTTGGCCAACAGCGTGTCGCCTGCTCCACAATGCACATGAATACTTAAGTATTTAGCTCTGCTGTAAAAGCTGTTTCAGCAATAAAAATACGCTAAAACGCCTGTAGGTTTTTTATGTGTGATGCAAAATAGTTGTGCTCACTTACATAAGGCCCAGCAGGTGGTGATCTGTTTTGTAGCGATTCATGTGGTTTTCTAGCTTGATGTATATATTTTGGAATTCCACACAGCACACGGAAATAAATTACTGTGGCACAAGCCATTATATTCTTACAATGAGCAGCACACGTGTGCTGTACACTTGATGTTTTTGTTTACAATGCAATTCAAAGATTATCATTAGGTAAAGATACAAAAATATCGTTCATCGAATATTGACCAAGGATGTAAACAGAGCAAAGACGATGCGTGAGATGTGCAAAATGTAACATGTTAATAACATTTAAAGTTTTGCATTCTAAAAGTAAAGTTATCGTTAAAAGACAGTAGGATAAGCTGTTTCAAATAGGGCAGTTATTATTTTATTGCCAGGGGAAATTTCTGACGAAATACTTTAAGGCCAACTGACTGCATAATATAAAGTAGACTTACAGTCATTTATGTATATAGATATTTGACTATCATTACAGCTTGTAAGTTAGTTACAGGAAATACAAAATTAAAAATTAAAAATTTGGAGAGTAGGATGAGAGAAACATATTTCTTCATCATGATAATTTATTTTTATACAACCACATAGTGGGATTTTAAACTGTACTGGTGTGACTGTTAGGGGTGCAATCTGTCTTAGGTTTCTGTGAACAGCTCGAGAAAATTATTTAGAAAATGTTTATTGGCTAGCTCCAGCTGCTCCTTTAGAATGTATTGCGGTGAGCTGAGGGTGTGAATATATATTTATAGTTGATGTAAGAGGTCCATATTCTTGCCTTTGTTAGTGGTATGTAATAGCTGTAAGTTTCATTAACATTAGAAACCGAACGCTTATATTGATTCATCTGGGAGGCTATTGCAGATTTATTTAAATTTTTTTAGTGTAAAACCACCCATGTATTCACGATATCTTACACTGTAGCTTCTGCTGGTCTGACCAGGATAAAACTTGGTGGAACTGTCACAGATAATCTTGTATATTCCTGATTTTTCTAGGCCTAGGCTGGTGGTTGTGGTGCTGCGGATAATTTTATGTTGCACTGTGTTATTGGAGCGGAAACCTATTTGGACAGAGATTCAAAGGAACTGTAAACCATCTAGCGGAAAGAAATTGTCCCTGGTCCTTGAGAGTTATTGGAGGAGGCTAACGCAGCCCTAATCTTCATTTTATTTTTCAACACAATTTCGGAGCATCGATAACATTCAAATCCTGAATCTGTTGAGCCCTGGTTCATAACACAAATCACCGAAAGTACAGTCTACCGTATGTGGTGTCCCGTATTGCTCTTTCCGCTGAACAATCGCTTTCGAGAAAGTGGTACTTGGGAACTCTGGACTCGTTGATTGCAGGAAGTATCGATACAGCTTTCGAACTGTCCTTTTACTAAAATGAAGCACCTTCCTTAACATCTTCTTGCGTATCAACTATTTGTGTTCTTCCGATATTGTTTTCAGCGCACAAACATTTTCTATAGCCTCAAATACTGTCACTACAATTGATTTAACAGACCTAAAATTTCTTGTATAGTCATAGAATTACGAACTAAATGAGCAACGACTAATTTTAACTGTTTGGGAGGTTGTCAACTGCGACATGAGAGTAAATCAATGCGAGTCACAGCTTCACTAGAGTTCTAGTGGATGAGAATACTTACAGATATGTTACGATAATGGAACACGAAATATGATATACATACGTTCGGTTTCAAATCAGAATACCTTGTTTGATATATTTAGCATTATTAAATATATTGGAAGTAGTAGATGGCCAATGAATCATAAGGGATACCAACAATAGCTGAGAAAACGAACCACTTGATTTAAACAGTGCGAGCTGCACGGGAAATAATCCTCTTGTAGTATTTCGGGCCTTGCTGGGCCAGTTCAAAGTGGTTCCCGAACCACCTTACGATCTGGCATATTTAATGAAAAAAAACACAACAAATACGAAAAAAATTTTATTACGTCGATGGCATTCCGTCTGAGATGTGAAACAAGGCTAAAATATAAATTTCAATTAGTGCGATAATTTAAATGACTTAACATTATGATATATTACAGTGCTAATATTAATTACTTTGCAGGTAATGAGAGCAGTAGAGGAAGTAGTCTGACTGAAGTTTCTTTAATTCACTCTTTCTAGACAGAATTCTTGAAACACACTTTCGTATACTCGTACAATATACTATTAGGAAGGAGGACATGTATTTCCGATAATAATATATTGTGTGAAGTTATCATACGTCCTTGAAGACTACACTTTTATAAAGTTGTGTTTGTCTTACGAATGGCAGTATAAACTCTTAAGTTTGGTTCAGGTTGGAAGTGAAGTCTAATCTCACAAATCTTTAGATTGGTCATTGCATTTTACGTGGAATCGCCTTCAAGGCGACGAAGACACTGTTGTCATTACCTCACTGAGTCTGAAGGGGACCGTGTTATAGGGCTATGAGAAGCTGGATGTTCCTTCAGCGGTATTACAGGAAGACTTCGCAGGAATGCAGCCACTGTACATAATTGCTGGCAGCAGTGGTCACAAGAATGTACGGTCGCAAGAAGGTTGAAGTCCGGACGGCCACAGTGCACTACCGAGAGTCACGCCAAATCGGAAGAGATACTTTTCAAATTTTGAAAGTAAAAGGAGAATCTGTATCGAAAAACTAACTCTGGGAGACGATGTAACTTCGTTCCATTAACATACAGTATTTTTTACAGCAAGGAAATCGGAATTCTTATTTTTCTTATGTATTTGAATCCGCCGCCGCCGACCAGAGCTTGGGAAACAGCGACGACTCCAGTCGTGTTGCGGCCTTGTCGCCGTCTGCCAGGGTGGGAAAAGAGGAGGGGGCAGCGTCGCAGTCGCAGCCAACTGTCGCGTCTTGCACAACGTAGCTTTAGTTGTGTCAAGCGAAAGCTCATTGGACGGCGGAGTGGAGGTCTCATGTGCTTTCTGACTAAAGCTGGCTCTGTCTCGGTGCCAGTGATAGCCGTGTGTTGATTAGAAAGAAGCCAGCTGAGGGCCTGCAACCAATCTGCCTGTGTGTTAGACACACCGCAGTTACGGTCTGGGAATGTGTTTCCGTATGACAGCTGCACCACTTTCGTGGTTATCCCACGCAGCCTGACTGCAAATTTCCTGACTGTGCTTCATTAATTCTAAGGTTTGGGGTTTCTAAACAAGGTGTGGTCTGTACAGAGTGTTCGCAAATTCCCATTACAATCTCCGAGGACTTGTAGAGGGAACTGAGTCCATACCATTTTGAATAGGAACCACGTCCGGAAATGTACGGTTTCCGTTCTACGACGGTTTCAGTTCATTTGTTTAACTCATTAACTTCTGCTTGTACAACTGAATCAGGAGTGACGCATTACAGTTATTAGGTAACAATTCGACGGGAAACATAACGAAACAGCCATGTATCACTTAAGTATTAATACAAACGAATTTGCTTAAGTATTACGTATTTACATCATTCCAAAACAAAAAGGAGCCCAACATACTCTATGAACGGAACAGTACTGAAATGTGGCGACCGCCAAAGTTGCTTCAGGCATCTACCTACGAAGCATGTTAGCATGTTCTTCTACACACTATCCGTCCGACCTGATATCTCTTCAATTTCTAGTGGAGCGGCCAGAACCCGTGCCAGCAGATCTTCCTCTATTTCTGCAGGAGTCTCGCAGCAAGACAGACGGTAAGTAAAGCCAGGTAACAGTCATCCTGCCTACTCTATTGTATGCCAGGACAAGCAACTCTGAGACTTTTTCCTTCAGCAAACGTGGACGCATTATTCATCTGGACTGGAACCGTTGTCGAATGGATCTAGTACGTTTCCGGATATGGGCTCCTACTCGAAATATAACGCACTCAGTCCGCTCTACAAATCCTAGAGGATTCTAAGGAGAATTTACAACCGATTCCTCCATCTAGCCAAGTTGTGCCACAAATTCTTCTTGTCGTCAATTTGTGTCACAAATTTCTCTTCTCCCCAATTCTATTCAGTACCTCTTCATTAGTTACGCATTATTCCGTGGCATCACATTTGGAAAGCTTTTAATCTCTTCTTGTCTACACTGTTTATCGTCCATGTCATACATGGCTACACTCCATACAAATATTTTCAGAAAAGACTTCCCAACACTTAAATCTATACTCGATGTTGAAAAATTTCTCATCTTCAGAAACGCTTTCCTTGCCATTCCCAGTCAACATCTTATATCCTCTCTACTTCGGCCATCATAAATTATTTTGCTCCCCAAATAGCAAAACTCATCTGCTACTTTAAGTGTCTCGTTTCTAATCTAATTCCCTCAGCATCACCTGATTTACTTCGACTACATTCCGTTATCCACGTTTTGCTTTTGTTGGTGTCCATTTTATATTCTCCTTTCCATACACTGTCCATTCCGTTCAACTTCTCTTCCAGGTCCTTTGCTGTCTCTGACAGAATTACAGTGTCGTCGACAGAGCTCTAAGTTTTTATTTCTTCTCCATGGATTTTAATTACTACTTCAATTTTTTCTTTTGTTTCCCTTATGGCTTGTTCAGCAGAGACAGGCTACAACGCTGTCTCACTCCCTTCTCAACCAATGCTTCCCTTTCATGCCCCTCGACTCTTATAACTGCAATCTGGATTCTGCACAAATTGTAAATGCCCTTTCGATCTCTGTATTTCACGCCAGCCCCCTTCATAATTTGAAAGAGAGTATTCCAGTCAATATTGTCAAAAGTTGTCTCTAAGTCTAGAAATGCTAAGAACGTTGATTTGCCTTTCCTTAACTTATCTTCTAATATAAGTTGTACAGTACTGCCTCGTGTGTTCCAACATTTCTACGGAATCCAAACTGGTCTTCCCCGAAGCCGCCGGTGTGGCCGAGCGGTTCTAGGCGCAACCGCTACAGTCGCAGGTTTGAATCCTACCTCGAGCATGGATGTGTGTGCTGTCCTTAGGTTAGTTAGGTTTAAGTAGTTCTAAGTTCTAGGGGACTGATGACCTCAGATGTTAAGTCCCATAGTGCTCAGAGCCATTTGATCTTCCCCGAGGTCGACTTCTACCAGTTTTTCTATTCTTTTGTAAAGAATTCGTATCAGTATTTTGCATCCATGACTTATAAAACTGACAGTTCGATAATTTTCACACCTCACGCCTCCTGCGCCTTTGGGATTGGAATTATTACATTCTTCTTGAAAGCTGAAGGTATTTCGCCTATCTCATACATCTTGCTCACCGGATGGAGGAATTTTGTCATGGCTGGCTCCACCATCGCTGTCAGTAGTTCTGACGGAATATTGTCTACTCCCGGAGACTTGTTTCGACTTAAGTCTTTCAGTACTGTGTCAAATTCTTCACGCAGTATCATATCTCCCATGTCATTCCCATACCATTGCCCTCAAGTACATCTCCCTTGTATAGACCCTCTATACACTCCTTTCACCTTTCTGCTTTCGCTTCTTTGGTTTGGAATATCTGAGCTCCTGATATTCATACAGGTGTTCTCTTTTCTCCAAAGACCCGCCAGGTTAGCCGAGAGTGCTAATGCGCTGCTTCCTGGACTCGGGTAGGCGCGCCGGCCCTGAATCGAATCCGCCTGGCGGATTAACGACGTGGGCCGGTTTGTCGGCCAGTCTGGATGTGTTTTTTAGGTGGTTTTCCACATCCCGCTAGGTGAATACCAGGCTGGTCCCCACATCCCGCCTCGGTTACAAGACACACAGACATTTGTAACACTTTCGCACTATTTCATGGTTTCCACTAGACGCAGACAGCTGGGGTACAGTGGTTCCGTCCTGGGGGGTATGGGGCGGCGGCCCTCTTTCAATTAACCTTGTCAAATCCGTGTAACCACGCCGACCCTGCAAACATTGCGGGACAAAGGCGCAAGTGAAAGAAAGAAAGAAAGAAAGTTCTCTTTTCTCCAAAGGTCTCTTTAATTTTCCTGTAGGCAGTATCTATGTCACCCCTAGTCGCAGGTAGGTACGTACGTCAAGTGCGAGCTTGTTGCCTGGATCGTGTTCGGTTTCACGAAGAAGCTCTGAGTTATGCCGGCTGTACGGAGGCTGCCAGCGAGGAGGAGAAATGATCATATAACGTCACGCGGAGTGTATCCAAAGTGACGTGCGAAGCGCTTCCCGGACGGCCATTTCTCTCGCACAGGGATCGGGAAGCGAGCGCGGCCCGAGGCTCGTTATGGCGCGGCGAGTTATTGAAGCCTGCGGGCGGCGGGCAACACCTCGTTAGAATACAATGCGGCACACAGGATTGATGGGCCGTTCCGCGGCTGAAGTTTACTGCCCGCAGCTAGGGGCCCGGCCTACCGGGCGGGAGCGCGCTGGGCTCGCTCTCTATGACACTTTAACAGGCGACGTGGGAAGCTGGCGTGTCGTGGCGCCGCGGCGCTCGTAAAGCGCGGGCGGTCGCCGTCTGCTGCGCGACCGGAGCGGCCGGCTCCCTGCAGCTCCAGGCCGCGCCTAACCTGCACCGACTTCCGATAAGCAAAGAGGTTATTTTTGTCCTTAGGATTACAGGTCAGCTAGTGACAAGTTACATCCTAATATTAGTCACTAGCAAACCCGGCAATGCTTCGCAGTTGCTAAATACATATGGAAATCTCCTTCTCCCGCCCTTCCTCTATTCCTCTTCTTCTTCCCCCCCCCCTCCCCTCGCTCTGATCATCTCCTCCTCCTCGCCCTCCCCCCAATCTCTGCCCATTACGCCCCCCCCCCCCTGCTCTCTGTTACGTCTCTTATCCCACATTCTACCCATCTCCTCCTGCCACATCTCTCCATTCGCATCCTCCTCACGTTATCTCTGTCCATCGCCTTGCCCCCGCCCACTGTACATCTGTTATCACACAAACTCTCTACCCATTTCCTCCTCTCATCTCTCAGTCTTTGTCCTACTTCCACTTCTTTACATCCATTTCCTCTCCCTTCCTCTGTCCACCTGTGACCCTAATCGCGCGACTGCTACGGTCGCAGGTTCGAATCCTGCCTCGGGTATGGATGTGTGTGATGTCCTTAGTTAGTTAGGTTTAAGTAGTTCTAAGTTCTAGGGGACTGATGACCACAGATATTAAGTCCCATAGTGCTCAGAGCCATTTGAACCATTTTTTTGAACCTGTGACCCTATTTATTGTTATTGCAAACGGAACCTTGGTTGGGGATAAAAGTGAAAATGAATGGCGAAATTGGCTCGAATCATTACTGCACGAGCTGTGGAGGACCTTCCCATCTGCTGAATCTGTGAGGATAGCAGCTTTAATGATAGTATTCCCCGTGGTTTTAATCTACGATGAGCCAGCTTTATAAAGTTAACCAGAAACACAAATTTCGCGTTTTCTATTAAAAATGACAGCGAAAAGAAAAACAAACCCGCACTGCTTAGCATGTTTTTCCTCGCAGCTGTGTTAACAGAAACTATTTATTGTATAATTCGTATTCGATGTGCCTCCAAACGTGTCCACGCTCCTCGTCAATCTCATCGACTCGACGATCAAGGAACTGACTTGCGTTACGCGTACGCCCTCCGATATTTCGACCACTCCGTGCTGACATTTTTCTCCAACCACAATCTGGAATCGGCTGTATGTTTGCAGCACACCAAATTACCACGAGTTGACGTCAATTCAATCTTTCCAACACACCAAAGATGTGATCACCACGAATAACACACCGCATTTTCTCGAAATATCAATATTCAATGCGTGATTTGTTGTTGGTGTTGTGAAAGCATGTGCCGGCAGAACTTTTTTTTATGAAGAATTGTGACAACAGAACTGTTAAACAGCCCGTCACATTTCTTTCACTGAGATTTTCATACAAAAATACCAGCCAAATTTCAGACTTTTCCGGTGTATTTTCCAAAAATTTTCTGTCATAAGAACCTTGTCCTGAAAATTACAAGAAGAAAAGAACAGCCGAATCGGTCGACTTGTTCTCAAGTGTACCAGTACAACCTATATAACAGCAAAGATCAGTCGCGATAAAAATATACGTAAAAACAGCGTATATCAAAGATGGCCGATTATCATAGATACCGTTAAATTTAAACACTCATGTATAACACTTATCGCCTCAATTTCCTTCACTGAAGAAAGCAGATAGGAGTATTCGTACGTAATACAGACCCATGGACTTCTGGCATGATGTGTACACTTGCTGTTTGGCTTCTTTATTCGGTTTCTGTACAGACACTACTATCTACATGACCACAGAATTTTGCGCTGTGCCTCTTCTTATTGGCACTTGCAAGAAATACGATAGATATAACCTGAAGAATAGCGCTCGGTACTCGAAACCGATTTGACAGACGCGTACATATATCATCCAACCCAGTGCCATGCGACTAAATAATCAAAGGAAGGACTGGGTCGGTTTTTGTTCATTTGCACATAGTTGATGGGTAGGTAACACAGACTTTATTTAACATTAAATTAGCCTTGACAGTACAAGCTAGTGATCTTTAACAATTTATGAGTTATTTTAAAAACACTGGTAACAACCTAGCCAGATAAAATTTTTCCCACACAGCGTGAATGCCTAATATATAAAAAAACAAACTAAGACGGAAATACAACAAAGCAAAAGGCCGGAACGGCTGATTTTATGGAACACCAAACAACAACGAATAAGGCCTAAAGGACTGATTTAAAGAAACTGCCACTACCACAGACAATAACGCCCAGAGGGCTGACTTTAAGAAATAGCAATTACAACCAATGATGTCTGAAGGGCTAATTAAAGAAATACAATTAAAAACTCGATAATTAACAAGTACTTGAGAAGTTAATTTTCAAACAGGACTGAATGGATATCTTAAACACAGGCTATTTGACAACAAAGTATTTGACTGAATAATTAACAGGACGCTTAAAACAGAAGCCAAAAGTCTGACGAAGGAATCACAGTAATAAGTACACTTTAAAATTTCCACAGATGATAATTACACTGGGTAATAAAGTAACTTAAGATTTCGCTCTCAACTCTAAATTACTGCGAGCTCCTTCACATTTCGCTCGTACATGACCTGGCCGGTACAATGCAGTCGGCTCGTAAACAACCAGTTTACGGTGGGAGTGTACAGAAGTCTACAACAGGCTAAAATATTCAATCACGAGCCGGTATTGATAATTAGATACAATATAACAAAAATGATAACCCAAACAGAACTATGCTGGCACCACGTTAATAAGTTGTTGCCGCAAGGAAACATTTTGTTACTGAAATATAAATTCGTGGACCTATCCGCCTATTAAACGAACAAAATTGAGATACCAACACGCCAGACAAATACTAGACAACAAACACTCTCTCGTGAAGTTGTTAAAGAAACAGAGCATAAAATATCTTAATATAGGAAGGGGCAGATCAAGCAGACACAGAGATCAGATCAATAAGTACAGACAGGCAATTCAAATTGCCTAAGGACTAACGAGAACGGCTGGCGATATCGGAAGAATCTCGAGGAGGTGGCACACACTTTCGTAGGAATCTGCAGAAGAAAATAATAGTTTTGCTCACCGTAGTAGCAGACTGCTGATTTCAATGCTGATATAAAAAAAACCGAAACAGATAGCATCTACCGAATCCCGCCTGTGCCTCTCCGACAAACACCGAGGCCGTCATTCCATAATTCCTTACGGGCTGCAACTAGCACGATGCAAGGTGCCAACAGTTTGTACTGAAACATCCACAAGCAGCAGCGTACGGCGTCCTCGCTCCTCTCCAGCAAGTCCGGGCGTGTGTACTTCCTCATACTGGCCACTACTTTTCGCTAAAAGCATACACCGTGCAACCTACACGCTGTCACGTGCCAGGGCAATGCAGAACTCAATGCATGACATGTCGCATTGACCGCCAAGGCGTGAATCTCTACTTCGCACACCTCCGAAGACTCTCTCCCTGTGCTCACTAGCCTCTCTGACGAAGATCCCTAGCCGTAAATAGGAAAAATAAACTAGCCGATCGCTGATGGCGATCAGCGATCCGGCTCACGGTTAAGAAATTAAATTTATTTTATGTAACTGGTTGCTGATTATTTCGATACATACAAGTAAACTTGCTGATAATGGATAAAATATTAAATCCTTATCACTAATATCAATCGTCCGCCCCCCCGTAGCTGAATGGTCAGCGTGACTGATTGGCAATCCTCTGGGCCAGGGTTCGATTCCCGGCTTGGTTGGGGAATTTTCTCCGCCCAGGTACTGGGTGTTGTGCTGTCCTCATCATCATCCTATCATCCTCATCAACTGCAGGTCGCCAAAGTGGCGTCAAATTGAAAGACCGGCACCCGGCGAACAGCCTGCCCGACGGGGGGCCCTAGCCATACGATTAAATAAAGACTAATATCGATTTTCACGAGGATTTTGGAACACATACTGTGTACGAACGTTATGAATTACTCGAAGGTAACGGTCTACTGACACCTAGTCAGCAAGGATTCTGGATATATCGTTCTTGTGAAATACAACCAGCTTTCAATTCGTGCGAAGAAATGAGCGCTATCGACAGGAGATCTCAAACTGATTCCATACTTCGAGACTTCCAGAAGGCTTTTGACACCCTTACTCACGAGAGACTTCTCATCAAACTGGATATTATATTTCCTATTAGGGTACTCACAGTACGCAGTAATCGATGTAAAATCATCGAGTAAAACAGAAGTGATATTCGGCGTTCCCCGGACCTCAGCAGTTTCTAATCTACGTAAACGATTTAAGAGATAATCTGAGCAAACATCCTAGGTTTTTTTAATAAATGATGCTATCATTTACCGCATGATAAAATCATTAAAAGATCAAAGACAACTGCAAAGTAACGTAGACACGATATCTCAATAAAGAAAATTGTGAGGTCGTCCACATGGGTACAAAAAGAAAGCCGTTATATTTCGTTTACACGATTAATCACACATATCTAAGGACTGTCGCTTCGACTAAATACCTATGTGTTATAATTATGAACTACCACATGAATAATGTTTTGGGGAACCCAAACCAAAGTTTTCTTGCCAGAACATTTACAAGAAGCGGCTACTGAAGAGATTGCCTACACTACGCTTGTTCACCCTCTGTTAGTGGGTAGCGGGGACCTCAAGAGATAGAATTTGCGGGGGACATCGAGAAACTTAAAAGAAGGACAGCTCGTTTCGTATTATCGCGAAATAAGGGAGAGAGTATCGCGAATATCATAAACGAAGTGGGTTGGCAGTGATTAAAACAAAGGCGTTCCTCGTTTCTGCAAGATCTTTCCAAGCCATTTCACTCACTGACTCTCCCGTCAGAATGTCAAAATATTTTACTATCGCCAACCTACTTAGGGAGAAATGATCATCACTATAAAATAGGAGACACCGGAGATTGTTCAGAAAGATTTAAGTGCTCCAATTTTTTCACGTGATGTTAGACAGTGGAACGGCAGAGAAATAGTGTGAAGGTGGTTCGAAGAATCCCGTGCGAGGCACTTAAGTGTGAATTGCAGAGTAGTCACGTAGATGTAGCATTCTTTTTTTCACCGCGCGTCTAGCAACATTGCAGGGGTAAAGATTTGGCAGGCTGGTCTAGAAACGGCGCCTGGATGTATAATTTACGAAACTATTCCGACAATAGCGTCTGAGATATACATCACCAGATTAGCTACACTACGTGATCAAAAGTGTCCGGCCAATCCCAAAATCAGACGTTTTTCGTATTAGGTGCATTATGATGCCGCCTACTGCCACGTTGTCCATATCAGCGACCTCAGTAGTCATTAGACCGCGTGAGAGCAGAATGGGGCGCTTCGCAGAACCCAGGGGGGTTCGAACGTGGTCAGATGATGGGGTGTCACTTGTGTCATACGTCTGTACGCGAGATTTCCACACCCCTAACCATCCGTACGTCCACTGTTTCCGATGTGATAGTGAAGTGGAAACGTGAAGGGACACGTACAGCACAAAAGCGTACAGGCCGACCGCGTCTGTTGAGTGACAGAGACCGCCGACGGTTGAAGATGGTCATAATGTGTAAGAGGCAGACATGTCTAGACCATCACACAGGAATTCCAAACGGCATCAGGATCCACTGAAAGTACTATGACAGTTAGGAGGGAGGTGAAAAACTTCGATTTCGTAGTCGAGCGGCTGCTCGTAAGCTACGTATCACCCCGTTAAATGCCAAACGACGCCTCGCTTGGTGTAAGGAGCATAAACATCAGACGATTGAACTGTGGAAAAACGTAGTGTGGAATGACGAATCACGGTACACAATGTGGCGATCCGATGGCAAGGTGTGGGTATGGCGAATGTCCGGTGAACGTCATCTGGCAGCGTGTGTATTGGAAACAGTAAAATTCGGAGGCGATGGTGTTGCGATGTGGTCGTGTTTTTCATGGAGAGGGCTTGGACCCCTTGTTGTTTTGCTTGGTACTATCACAGCACAGGCTTACATTGATATTTTAAGCACCTTGCTGCATCTTTCAACACGATCGAGCACCTGTTCATAATGCACGGTCTGTAGCGGAGTGGTTTCACGACAGTAAGATCCCTGTCATGGACTGGCCTGCGAAGAGTCCTGACGTGAAACCTATAGAACACCTTTGGGATGTTTTGGAACGCCAACTTCGTGCTAGGCCTCACCGACCGACGTCGATACCTCTCTTCAGTGCAGCTCTCCGTGAATAATGGGTTGCCATTCCCCAAGAAACCTTCCACTACCTGATTGAACGTATGCCTGCGAGAGTAGAAGCTGTCATCAAGACTAAGGGTGTGCCAACAGCATATTGAATTCCAGCATTACCGACGGAGGGCGCGACGAACTTGTACGTCATTTTCAGCCAGGTGTCCGGATACTTTTGATCACACAGTGTACGAAAGGGGCCGGCACACGACGATCGTCTCTGCAACCAGACTCTGTATATTCTGGTTCCTTCCGACACTCTGTCCAGAGAGGTCTGCAGAGTATATCACTTTCTAGGGAACGTGACGGTTAAATCACACGTGCGGTTAACAGAGCAAGTGCTGGTAGAGGGAGCGGCGGCAAAGATATTCAAACGACATCCCTTGTTTGGAGATGCTGCCCTGGGGAAGCGTGAAGGCGGGGAGGCGCTTGTAGGCGTCAGGCGGCCGCGGCGGCCGTAACGACGCCGCCAGTCACGTCGGCGGCCGCGATGCAGTCCGTCACCCGCCGCGGCCGCTGCCACTGCCGCTGCGTCTGCTGCTGCCCGCTGTGCCGCGTGGGAGGCCGGCCGCTCGCTCTGCTGCCGTGTCACCTGCGAGGCGGTCGCTGAGCCTGGCCGTCACCTCGAGGAAGACGACTGATGGCACTGATATTTATCCATACAACGTATCCTGTCGTAGTTATGCCATATGGGTCTCATCCTGGGCGCCAAACTAAACTGCCGGGAAAGAAAATAATGCAGGACCCATGAGGACAGGGCCATTTTCATTGACAAGTGATGCGACAGGTAGTTCATCATGCAGGAGTATACGATAACAAATTCCGACCAAATGAGACATACATCACAGTAAAGGATGCCCAAACAGTTGCATCAGTACACAGTACACGCTCCTAAGGCGGAGCGCGGGCATGTATTCTCGCACGCAAATAATTTTAAAGTTGCCGAATAGCATCCTGCGATCGACTGTCCGAAGCACCTTGCACCTTTTGCAGCAACTCGGTAATATTTCTCGCAGACTCTGGAGAAGGAGTAATGCTATGTCCCATATGTGTTCATCTGTCTAGGTATTTGACGGTCCTTCTGACCAGGGCAGTTGTTCCACACATTGCACTGTCCTGCTGAAAAAGCACATCACCTTCCTGTGGAAGGAATGGCAGTAGCAAGGGTATTACAACATGTGTAACGTAGCGGGCACTGGTTGCTTTACCCTGTAGAAGCATCAGGTGTGACTGTGAGTTGTAACCACCTCGACCCACCATGAAACCTGGAGTGAGACCAGTGTGTGTGTCAAGAGCTGATATACTCCGTGTAAGACCATCCACCAGGTTCACGCCGTACACGTGTATTCCATCTCTCGAATACAGACAGGAACCCACTCTCTCTGAAGAAAACAGAATGCCATTCCACTCTCCAGTCAACAGAGAATCCCGCCGCATGGTGGTGTCATGGTATCAGAGGTGGCCTGGCCATGGCACACGTGATCTTAATCCTGCTACAACCAAATGGTTCGCAATAGTCCTTGGTGTCACATCAAGTGCAACATGTGACCAGATTTCTTCCTGTTGTTCTGAAAATGCGTCGGTCTTGATGTGCTTCTGTACTATTCGGACGATCGGAACTTGGCCTGTAGGTGTGGGAAATTTCCACAGATTACTACTGAAAGCAACGGCACGCCAGTGATGCATTGTGCCCAACATGTGCAGCAATCCATCGATACATCTGTCCGTCTTCCCACAAGTTCGTAATGCGACTCTTTATAAATGGATGAAGTTGTTCAACTGGAACACGTACTCGTTGGCGGTGTATGGTTGCACCCTAGAATGAGTGTTGCACAGATACTGTTCATCTCTAAACCGTCCCTCCCCCCCCCCCCCCCCGGTAGCTGAGTGGTCAGCACGACAGCATGTCAATCCTAAGGGCCCGGGTTATTCCCGGCCGGGTCGGAGATTTTCTCCGCTCAGGGACTGGGTGTTGTGTTGTCCTAATTATTTCATCCCCATCGACGCGCAAGTCACCAAAGTGGCGTCAAATCGAAAGACTTGCACCCGGCAAACGGTGTACCCGACGGGAGGCCCTAGCCACACGATATTTGTATCTTTAAACTTCCAAAGCGCATCTGACCGCAGATGACCGTGACTAACGAATCTCTAGTACTACAACATCTCAGAATCCACGTATTTACCCTGGTGCCACTGAACAGTTTTTGAGGATGCTACACTTTTTCGCGTCAGTGTATGTTGTGGGATGCTTTAGCCAAAGCCACGTTGGGCAACAAATCACGTAGCAGCTACTTTTACGGGCCCTATGTCAATCACTGTTCTGAGGGCTCTGTACGATCAGACTTTTAACGATTACTCGGCAGAACACCGTTGAAGATAAACGGACTACGATCAAGTTTACAATGATAGAAACAGATTACACAGAGTAAAGACAGCAAACAGAGTAAACTTGATACCAAAAATAATCATATGTATTATTAATTTGTAATTTCAATGAAGCAACTAAATCAAAGAATTACCCATTACATCTTAGAGCACTGCGTATCGGCAGAATATTTAGTGTACGTAATTATTCTGTGTGAGCCACTAAATGTACTCGGCCTGTTCTAAAAGTTTTGTGACTGGATTAACAACAAATCAGAAAAAAATTAAGATGGTAGTTGTAATGCTTTAGGTATACTATACTACACTGACGGTCCCCCACCCCCCGCCCGCCCATAATACACACTTCAGAACAACGTAGAAAAGGTTCACAAAACCATGTGAGTCGGGTTAGAAAAGTCCTTCCTTGGGATGTTGTGCAGCTCGTACGTCTCAGTGACTTCTTATCTGTTTTGACGCCAAAGTATTAACGCATCTGCACTTAATCGTTTTGTGGTAGGTTCGTGTAGATAATACCAAGTCTCCTCACCAGTGACGATTTTTTCCAGAAAATAACTGTCCATGTTTTTTATTTCAATGAAGTTGTGGCAGTGAATGTGTGCAGGACAAATTTTGCGCACACTTTTCTGTTCTTCAAAATATTGAGGACCATGTCTTGAACACTTGATTTACAGATGTTACTCCATCACGATTAGTGACACAACAAACTCCACACATTATGGTCACACGTCCGCCACATATCACTGCCTGCTCACAGTTGATTGGCCGAATGCGAATCCGTTTTGTACAGTTGTTACTTCAAGCTGCGACTGTGGTTACGGCGCTGAAGTCGCTTATTCGCCAGGAATAAAACTAGTCTCGGAATGTTTTAGATCGAGAGTATACGTTACGTTACAAATGCTCAAATTGCTGATATTCAATATTGGAAGCAGTTACCAGCAAATTTAGCCCAAAATTCTTACACTCTCTCTTGTTAACGCTGTTAAAAGAAACGCACCGTTTCCAGAGCTGTATTTCTGTCTAATGAGCCTCTTACACACACGCCAACCCGGCCGCGGTGGCCGAGTGGTTCTAGGCGCTTCAGACCGGGGCCGCGCGACTGCTACGGTCGCAGGTTCGAATCCTGCCTCGGGCATGGATGTGTGTGATGTCCTTAGGTTAGTTAGGTTCAAGTGGTTCCAAGTTCTAGGTGACTGATGACCTCTGATGTTAAGTCCCATAGTGCTCAGAGTCATTTGAACCATTTTTTTGAACACACACCAAAAAGTGTTTTGCATCATACCGGTTCCCCGAACTCCTGAAGATAGACATTGACTGTGGATATTGTATCACAGACAATCTCTTTCACTGTTCACAGAAGTCACTAACCCCGCCTAAAGCTGTAAACAACCATGCATGAGCAGCGCCTATCAGACAGAAGGGGTCTGACAGCCGATCAGTCCCCTTCATTCCACCAGGACGGAGGTACACGGCTCGTGTTGTCCGTAGTTCAACCATGCCTATACGATCAATACCACGGTTAGATAGCGTCTGCATTTATACTTTGTTCCAGGAAGGGCTCTCGTCAAGGGAAGTGTCTGGGAGTGAACCAAAGCGATGTTGTTCGGACGTGGAGGAGATACAGAGGGACAGGAACTGTCGATGAATGCCTCACTCAGGCCGCCCAAAGGCTACTACTGCTGTGGATGACCACTACATACGGATTATTACTCGGAGGAACCCTGAAAGAAAAGCCACCATGTTGAATAATGCTTTTCGTGCAGCCACAGAACGTCGTGTTACTAATCAAACTGTGCGCAATAAGCTCCATGATGCGTAACTTCACTCCCGACGGCCATGGCGAGGTCCAGCTTTGCAAGCAGGACACCCTGCAGCAGGGTACAGATGGGCCCAACACATGCCGAATGGACTGCTCAGGATTGGCGTCACGTTCTCTTCACTGATGAGTTTCGCATACGCTTTCAGCTAGACAATCGTCGGATACGTGTTTGGAGGCAACCCGGTCAGGCTGAACGCCTTAGTCACACTGTCCAGCGAGTGTAGTAAGGTGGAGGTTTCCTGCTGTTTTGGGGTGGCATTATGTGGGGCCGACGTACGCCGCTGGTGGTCATGGAAGGCGCCATAACGATTGTACGATACGTGAATGCCATCCTCCGACCGATAGTGCAACCACATCTGCAGGATATTGGCGGGGCATTCGTTTTCATGGACGACAATTCGAGCCCCCGTCATGCACCTATTGTGAGGGACTTCCTTCAGGATAACGCCATCGCTCGACTAGAGGGCCAGCGTGTTCTCCAGACATGAACCCTGTCGAAAGCGCCTGGGATTGATTGAAAAGATCTGTTTATGGACAACGTGACCCACCAACCACTCTGAGGGATCTACGCCAAATCGTCGGTGAGGAGTGGGACAATTCTGGACCAACAGTGACTTGATGAACTTGTGGATAGTATGCACGACGAATACAGGCATGCATCAATATAAGAGAACAAGCTACTGGGTATTAGAGGTACCGATGTGTACAGCAATCTGGCCCACCACCTCTGAATGTCTCGCTGTATGGTGGTACAACATGCAATGTGTGGTTTCCATGAGCAATAAAAAAGGCGGAAATGATGTTTATGTGGATTCCTATTCCAAATTTCTGAACATAATCCGGAACTCTCGGAACAGAGGTTATGCAAAGCATTTTTATTATGTGTGTACATCCTCTATTATGGTATACTGGGGACTGACATCAGCAATGGCGGCCGGACACTTCTGGCCCAAGAAGTCTCCCTCGTTGTGCCAACGGCCTTGTCAAAGAGGTCGTAGTTTCAGGGCACTCTCTTGCCCTTTGAGTGGGAAACAACCCCTGTAGCAGGAAGAATCTGCAACGATCAACGCCATGAGGATGCAGAACGCAATAGAAACCACTGCATTAAAGACACAAAATGTGTATCCACGTTACGTGTAGCCTATCATTGAAAAAGTATCATCATGATCTCTCCATTTGCAAAAGATTCCGGAATAGTCCCCCATTCAGATCTCCAGAACGGTTCTGCGACGGGGGTGTTGACCGTGAGATAAACACTGAATAAACAATGGATAATGTTCTACGAGGGGGGGGGGGGGGGTGGAATTTCAGAAGCGTTAACGTGGTAGGGAAGCTACAAAATCTGAGAAAGGAAATGAAAAGAATCGGTCTTGTTGTAGAGGGAGACAGTGACGTGAAATGGAAAGAAGACAGGATACCTGGTAAGATAACTATAGGGTTATATCAACAGCAGCAGAAAATGATATAAAGGAGTAGGGTTCTTAAGAATATGAAGGTAGGATAAAGAGTGAGTTACTGCGAACAGTTCAGTTTTTCATATAAGAATCAATAGCAAACCAACGCCTACGACGATAATTCAGGTATACAGTATATGCAGACATCGCAAGCTGAAGATGAACAGATAAAGATAATATTTGAGAATACTGATATGAAAATCTAGTAGTCATGCGGATGTAGGGAAAGAAGTAGAAGAAAGGGTTACGGGGGAATATGAGCTTGGCACTAGGAATGAGAGAGGAGAAACGCTAATTGAGTTCTGCGAGAAATTTCAGCTAGTAATAGCTAATACTCTGTTCAAGAGTCACAAGAGTTGGAGGTGTACTTTTAGATTTCATGATGGTGATGCAGAGATACCGAAATCAGATACTGGATTGTAAGGTGTACCCAGAAGCAGATATGCACTCAGATCACACTTTCGTAGTGATGAAGAGTAGGCTCGAGTTTAAGAGACTAGTCAGGGAAAATCAATGCCCAAAGAAGTTGGATACGGAAGTACTAATAAATGAAGAGATACTGTGTTTAAACTGCGATGTTATAAACAAAGCGGTAAGAAATACCTCAGTCGGTTGTTGAATTGAAAAGGAATGGACTTCTCTAAAAAGGAAAATCGCAGAAGTTTTAAAGAAATGCATAGATGAAAAGAAGGTAACATAGGTAACAGAAGGAATACTTGACCGATGAAAGAAGGAAGTACAAAAATGTTCAGGGAAATTCAGAAATACAAGTCAATTAGGAATGAAATAAATTGTAAGTGCAGCGAAACGAAGGCAAAATGGCAGCACGAAAAAGTGAAGAAATCGAAAAGGAAATTACTGTCGGAAGGACTGACTCAGTATACAGAAAAAACAACCTTCGGTGAAATTACGAACAATGGCGGAAACTTTAAGAGCAGAGGAGAGAGCGGATCAGTGGAAAGAGTATATTGCAGGCCTGTGTGAGAGACTTATCTGATGTGAAAGAAGAAGGTACAGGAGTCGATATGAAGAGATAGGGGATCCAGTATTAGAATCAGAATTTAAAAGAGCTTTGGAAGCTTGAAATTAAATAAAGCAGAGAGGATAGATTACTTTCCATCAGAATTTCTAAAATAATTGGGGGAAGTGGCAACAGAACGACTGTTCACAGTGGTGTGTAGAGTGTATGAGTCTGGCGATATACCATCTGACTTTCGGAAAAATATCATCCACACAATGTCGAAGACTGCAAGAGTTGAAAAATGCGACAATTACATCACATTCACCTTAACAGGTCACGCATCCAAGTTGATGATATGAATCATATACAGAAGAATGGAAATGAAAACTGAGGATGAATTAGATGACGATCAATTTGGCTTTAGGGAAGGTAAAGGCGCCAGAGAGGCAGTTCTGACGTTGCGGTTGATCATAGAAGCAAGAATAAAGAAAAATCAACATACATTAGCACGATTTGTCGACCTAGATAGAGCGTTCGACAATGTAAAATGGTGCAATATGTTCGAAATTCGGAGGAAAATAGGGGCAAGCTACAGGGAAAGATGCGTAATATACAACATGTACAAGATTGAAAATGGTGCAAGATAGAGATGTAGTCCTTCGCTCCTACTGTTAAATCTGTACGTCGGAAAAGCAATGATGGAAATAAAAGAAAGGACCAAAAGCGGAATTAAAATTCAAGGTGAAATGATATCAATAAAGAGATTCGCTGATGACACTGCTAGCCTTAGATAAAGTGAAGAGGAATTACAGGATCTGCCGAATGGAATGAACATTCTAGTCAGTACAGAACAGAGATTGAGAGTAAATGGAGGAAAGACGGAAGTAATGAGAAATATCAGATTTGGGAACAGCGAGAAGCTTAGTATCGGTATTAATGGTCATGAAGTACGTGAAGTTAAGGAATTCTTCTACCTAGGCAGCAAAATTACACATGATAGTCGGAGCAAGGACTAGCGATAGCAAAAAGTGCATTCCTGTCCCAGAGAAGTCTACCGGCGTCAAACATAAGCTTTAATTTGAGGAAGAAATTTCTGAGAGTGCAAGTTTGACGCACAATATTGTATGGTAGTGAAACATGGACTGTGGGAAGACTGGGACAGAAATGAACAGAAGAGTTTGAAATCTGGTGCTGCAAAAGAGCGTTGAAAATTAGGTGGTCTGGTAAGGTAAGGAAAGAGGAGGATCTCCGAAGAATTGTAGAGGATAGGAATAAATGGAGAACACTGACAGCAAAAATGACAAGAAATAGGGAACGCGTGAAGACATTAAGGAATAACCTCTGTAGCACTAGAGGGAGCAGTAGAGGGTAAAAATAGAAGAGGAAGACAGAGATTGGAATCTATCCAGCAAATAATTGAGGACGTTAGTTGAAAGTGCCACTCTGAGATGAAGAGGCTGCCACAGGAGAGGAATTCCTGGCGCGCCGAATCAAACTAGTGGGAAGACTGATGGAAACAAAAGCGACTGTACATTGCCTTGTGCTTTAATGTGCCCCTTTGGCCCACCCCCTTTCCTCAGACCTCCTTCGCTGTAGCTGTTGTCGCTAATGCACGCGTGAGTGATTGTGCTCGACTCAGAGGTAGACAGTTTGAATCATTTTGATGGAAGAAATTTTTACCACCAGTATTTGCCTTACAAGGGAAGGAGCGGTGAGGGCGTACAGTTTCTAATGACCAGTCTTTGCATCGGTGCCCTGGGCCAAATTACAAAGGTGTCTGCAGTGTCTCATGAAGTGGGTGAATGCTACACACTTGGTTGCAATCTAGCCAACGGATGGTGTTATATGGCAGTTAATACCTGAACTGTCACGCAATCTATTGTATAAAGTAATATACACCATCTCATTAATGTGTGTAATCCATGCTTTAAAGGTGAATGAAAAGTGCATACAATATTCATTACTCCCAATTAATGCACTACTGATTACTTCTTCCTCTTTTTTCCTTTTATTACGGTGAGGAAGACCCACTATTTTCTGCCGCCTTGCAGCTTTCTTAGGCTGGCTCACAACAGGGAAGCTTAGAAAGTTGAGAGTGTTGTAAACATGTTTGGCACTGCTTTCTTGCTTAATTGGGCCTCCCCTAGTAAATCTGATTCAATAAGACGTTATACATTGCACGGCATTGTTTCTCTTAAATTTATCTGACCTTATAGCTGTTATTCCTTCCCTGTAGGTCACTGGCCAGTAGACATGTGGTATCTAAGCAGTTTTCTAAGTAGGTCAACCAACACCTCACAATAGGGACCAGAAGCTATGCAGCAACTTCTTACTATTCGAGAAGAGGAGGCAAGTACCTTATCAGGGTGTCACCCGCTACCTACTCTCATCATTATACAACATAAACAGGACATCACACTATACACACGCCAATTACATTCACCTAGAGCCTAAAAATATTCTTGAAATTCAACCGTCACACTACTTCGAGGACATAAACCAACGCATGTGGAGGGAGAAATGTCTTCTCGATAAGGCAGCTGAACAACCCCTTGTGGTCTACAAGGTAACAATGCCATAGATCTCATCGTTTTCTTTTGTGCTTTACCTTAAATGTTTGTAAAAGATACATAGCACAAGAATTTTTCCCATTATTTGAGTACAGTTGTCTCACAACACAACTGTACGAAAAATAAACTAGAGGACTGTCAAACAGACTGCTGAAACATTCAGGCGTCAAACCGATCTACATATTACATTGAAGTATCACTGTCAGAACAGTTCTGCACTGCCATTTTACAGCCCTCGCCGGCCGGAGTGGCCGTGCTGTTCTGGGCGCTGCAGTCTGGAGCCGAGCGACCCGCTGCGGTCGCAGGTTCGAATCCTGCCTCGGGCATGGATGTGTGTGATGTCCTTAGGTTAGTTACGTTTAAGTAGTTCTAAGTTCTAGGCGACTAATGACCTCAGAAGTTAAGTCGCATAGTGCTCAGAGCCATCTACAGCCCTCGCTGATGTATGTGAATCTGTTTATATTGTGGCGGAGACACTATTGAGCAGACTGATTGAAAACGCAATTTTGATAAAATAGTGTCTTAATTTTAAACTTCGTGTAGATCTCGACTCAACAATATTTGTTTGAGGGTTTTCCCGCCACCAAGTTGATGGAAAGCTACATTTATTCAGTCTTCTGAAATCTTCAGTTAGCGAAAATATTTTATTAACCAGATAACATCTCAACAATAGTTATTACTGAGGAACTTCAAGGTCTTCTTAGTCAACTTCTGAATCTGAATTTTAGCAGTGAAACGTATACAGCGTCCTGCTAAGTTGGTAAAACATTGTAAACCGTTCATTTGATCGTACTACATTATAAGCAGTAGTGGTCTTTACCTGACATTACCTAACTTGGTGGTGCAGTGGTACACTTGATACTCGCACCGAGGAATCCAGACTGAAGTTTATTGCTATTTCCATAAATAGCTTAAGGCAAATGCTGGAACGATTGAGCTGAAATGGACCCGTCAATTTCCTTCTCCACGTTTCCTTAATCCGATCTTGTGCTTCGTCTCTAATGGTCTCGTAGCCGACAGGGTGTTAAACCCTAATCTTCCTGCTTCCTTTTCCTTTTCTAGAAGTTCTTGCCGGCCGAAGTGGCCGTGCGGTTAAAGGCGCTGCAGTCTGGAACCGCAAGACCGCTACGGTCGCAGGTTCGAATCCTGCCTCGGGCATGGATGTTTGTGATGTCCTTAGGTTAGTTAGGTTTAACTAGTTCTAAGTTCTAGGGGACTAATGACCTCAGCAGTTGAGTCCCATAGTGCTCAGAGCCATTTGAACCATTTAGAAGATCTTCTCAGGTGTCAACAAATAAATAAAGAAATAGAGGATGAGCGAAAAATAAAAGAATGTTTGGCGCAATGAGGCAAATAATCATTTGAACGAAGAAAGTACATGAAAGTTTATTTAGTTATATCTTACTTATTTCCGTTATGCTTGTCACTGTTAAGTGATGAGTTATTCTATTCATATTATTGGTACAAACATTGTTGACGCTTCTCGATTTTGACATGTAGGGATTCCAGATTTGGAATAATTGTTCTCTGATTTACGACTCTCGAAAATGTTTCCAAATAAGTGGATATCGTCTGTGACACACACTAACAAGCTTCACATTGCCACACAGCACGTGGGAAAGTGGGCCCTTCGATACTAATTAACACAGCTATCTCGTTGTTTATGAGCTAGTTCCTGAACGATTCTTCAGTACAAATTGTGTGTCTTCCCTCCAAAAACCAATGTCATATGCTCGTAAACAACATCGTGGAGACAGTGCCTAATTCATTTCAACCGGTTTTTTCCCTCATTCTCTACCTTTCTCCTTAACAAAGTACGTTATACTACCAAATGAGTCAACAGAATCCTCTTGGAACTGCTGTAGCCTGATCGATGGGATAACTGAGCTCATTCAGTTGTTAATTCAGGCATCTTTTTCACATCGTTGTCGGTTTTCCGCATCAAACAAATGCATTATCTGTTGATGAAATACACTGGTACGGCCACGGTTTATTTTTCTGATGTGATGTAACTCAGTAACTCAAGTCTTCGTAAGGTCTCATAAATTAATTTTTGTGTTTATCTCAGAGGTTACAGCTTTGCCTGGCAACGTGACAGTGTTTACTATTCGTTCTACATCTTCTTCCTTTCATTGTTTTGAACGTGAGCCATAAACTTGCAGGTAAGTTCTAATGAAAAATTGTCTTTATAAAATTACTTGTTATTTATAAGCAGTATACCGTAATTCAATTACATACTACTTTTTAAAGACTTATTCGTCATTCACACTACGTGATTATGGCAAAAGCGTCTCCCATTACGACTAGCTTTCATCGGTTGCCTTCGTAGTGTATATTTATACCACAAACGAGTGACACACTACCAATCAAGTTTTTCTGTTTTCAAATTATATCCTATATCTTCTTCGACCAATCAGAAAATAATTTTTGGCTCAATTAAATCTGTTGTGGATTGGCAAGAGAGCCAACCCGGTTTTGAGAGGAAGCCGAAAGGCACGCGTTTTAGCTCACGCAGGCTGGCGTGAGGTCTGGAACAGGCCAAGGAAATTAGACTAGCAAAAAAGGACGTAGCTGTGGAATACTTAACTTTAATCCATAAATGGTGATCATCGCTCTTGTCGGTACATGTTTTACAGCATCAATAGTAACTGGTAATGGCGCCTTGCTAGGTCGTAGCAAATGACGTAGCTGAAGGCTATGCTAACTACCGTCTCGGCAAATGAGAGCGTATTTTGTCAGTGAACCATCGCTAGCAAAGTCGGCTGTGCAACCGGGGCGAGTGTTGGGAAGTGTCTCTAGACCAGCCGTGTGGCGGCGCTCGGTATGCAATCACTGATAGTGGTGACACGCGGATCCGACGTATACTAACGGACCGCGGCCGATTTAAAGGCTACCACCTAGCAAGTGTGGTGTCTGGCGGTGACACTACAAAATCATCAGCTAAAGTTCGAGATTACAGTCGCTTAAAATAATGAAACAACTTTTCTTAATTTCAGAATTTCAGAGGGACACAGTATGGACAGAGAATTTTGTTAGTTTTTCTGCCTTTCTTCAGTTTTTTTGTCGTCATTATTCTAGTACTACGGCTAGCACAGCATGTTTTATGTGACATACGCATGTTATTGTAAGAGTAACCTACCTATTAAATCGAACAGGGTATCGGTGTTGACAAATACGTAACAAAGGCTTTATGGGGCTAATTTTAATAATCACTGAAACGATCCAAGTCTATACAAATCAAAGTGGACACCAGGCATGCAGTTCTAGATACACCACAGAAACTAGAGACTCGCTTAAATACGCAGTCGTATTGCACGGATTATACAGAACAGTAATTTTAAACATTTAATACAATTCTTGGGAGTCATTGACATTTAGTGCTCCGTAAGCCCGTTAATCTTTAAGTAAACAACAAGTCTCAGTTGTGCATTAAAATAGCAATGTGACAGCTGCCTGGAACTAACAATAAATGTGATGAAGTTCAATAACAAACAAAAGAAAACAATTTAAATTTCAACAAAACATAAATTGCATCATAGAGTCACAAGATGTTTTATATCAGTTATGTATTTCGGTACTGTCTGAGTAATCATGGATAGAATGTAGAGGTTGGCGTCCGACAATAATTCCGAAACAGACATTTTTTTGTACTCCTTTGACAACTACCGGCAATTTTCATACGAGGAGAAGTGGAACTCATTGCCAGTTCAGTGCCGCCTGAATTGTTGACCTGGCTTGTTCTGTTCGTCTGCACTGACTGTTTTGTTCTTGTTTAGTTTTTTAGGTGGCAAGTTTAAGTGAACAACGTGCAGTTGTGAATTTTTATTTATTTTTTTCTATTCGGTAAAAATGCGGCTGAAACTATTTTAACAGCATACCAAGATTATGCTGTGGGATAAACTCAAGCGTACGGGTGAAAACAGCTTACGAAGATGAGGCTATGGGAAAAACTCAAGTGTACGAGCGATTTGTTCGATTTAAAAATGGTGACATGTCGATTAACGATAAACCTCGTTCTGGACGTCCTGCGCGAATCGACGAAAATATAGAAAAAATTCGAGAACTTGTGCTCATAGACCGTCGACAGACAATTTATTGACTGTCAGAGATTAGTGGGTTATCTTGTAACTTGCTTCAGCGAATTTTAACGAAAGATTTGTTAATGAATAGGGTTGCAACCAAGTTTGTTCCTCAGGTTCTGACTGACTATGAAAAGGAACATATAAGTGAAACACGTCGTGCTTCGAAACAACAGCTTGAAACTGATCCAGTTATTCTGTCAAAGATCATTACTAGTGAAGAGTCATGGTGGCCAGAAATGAAGCAACAGTCGAGCCAATAGAAGATGCCATCGTCACCCAGTCAAAAAAAAAAAAGTGTCAAGTCAAATCAAACATTAAAATAAAGATGACTTGCTTCTTTGATGCCAAGGGCGTAGTTCATTCAGAGCTTGTTCCCCAGGTCAGACCACCAACCAAACCTTTCATTTGGAAGTTTTAAGAAGATTGGGCTACAGTGTTCGTCAAAAGAGACCCGATTTGTGGTAGTCAGGAGACTGGTTCGTCCATCACACAGCCACCTCTGTTTTTGGCTAAAAATAGCATGGTTCTGCTGCCCCACCCACGCACTTCACTCGACTGACCTGGCTCCGTGCGACTTTCTATTACTTCTGCTCATGAAAAGGGGCATGAAAGGACAACAATTTGACAACGTTGAAGAAGTCAAGAAAAAAACGAGGGAGGGAGCCATTTCTAAAGATGACTACAAAAAATGTTCCGCACAGTTTAAGAATCGGTGGGAAAAATGTATTACTTGTAACAGAGAGCATTTTTAAGAGGATAAGGTTGTTTTGTAAACAATTGGAAAATATGTAGCTTTTAAAAAATAATTCCGGTTCTTTTTCTTCGTATTTCATTAGCAGTATCAAATGAGTACGAAAAATAAATCAGTGCTTTCCTTAAGGCAATGAATCAATCATTATTGCAATGAATTTCAAGATCTCACCTGCAGCGAACTATTTCATAAGTACACGCAGATAACTGCCCACTGTTGGCAATTACTATTAAATCTTCGGGTGAATTTTTGGAGTTTGTTTAGACTGTATCGTAACAAAGTACTTCTAAAAGAACAGCTAAATATTGCTGTATAAATGTGCTCGAAGTTAAACGAACATAAGTAATTGTTTTCATTAAGACGGACACGGTAACACAGAACTGTCTTTACATGTATGGTATTACGTATTTTACTGCTGTGTCAATTGCGTTGTTGGGTATAATCTGCGTTACGTTTCGTCTACGGCGTTCTATAAAGAATCAGCGTTGCTATAGTATTCAATATTACTGACATGCACTGATACGAGAGCAAAATTGCAAAATGTTGTGCAAAAACGATTTGTAATGTCTACCAGTGCGTTGTGTTTCTGCCCGATCATAACTGTTATCAATTTAGTAAAGCGGCAAGCATCAACTCTGTGTTTTTCAGATTAATTTGATCGTGTTTGAGGTACGATGTAGTTCAAAACTATTTTTTAAATTTTGTAATGGATTTAGCGTACGTGGCAATTACCCGTGGAATTTGAAGTGCGTAAGTGTGGTTACCTTGCAACGATCCATTTATTGCTCGATGAGATTGGCGGTGTTATGTTCCGGCAAATTTTAGGATAGTCCCCCGTTGTATATTGATATTTTACTGTTCTCCTTATTTAGACGAGTCCCATCGGTTTTTTGCCATCGATTAAGGTGGAGCTGCGTACGCTCTCGAGTGCGGTCTGTAAAATAGGTAAGTGCGTCTGCCTGCACATTCCATGGCGAATTAAGAAGCCCATTCGAGCAGTCGCGTAGTGGGTTGATACGAAAGCGCTGTTTCTTAGCCTCCCTTTGCAGCGGAACGAATGGAAGCGAACACAAGCGAATGCGCATTCGCAGACAATTCCCTAGTGTTCATTACGATTTGCTTGTAACAAGCGTTTACGCTGGAGTGAACTGAAGAGAGCGCGAGATAACGACTGTTTTTCGGTGCCAATAATCGGCACACAGGATACAGCACCATAGTCAGAGTTATGACTGAGAACTCTGATATTCAGACAGGATTAATTTGTATGGCGGTCGCACTGTTTTTTGAGGAAGTAAACAAAACGGCGTATTTCAGGAAGAATTTCGGTGTCCCAGTTTGTACGCGAACGTGAAATTTAACACTGAATTGCGGCTCTAGCTTTCCTTAGCATTATTACGAAACTTGCACGTATGACGGTTGACGCTTTTTTTTGGCTTCTCCTTACAGGTGAGAAGAAAATTTAAAGACAGAACAGTAATTTCCTATGACCGACATAACCAGAAGAAAGGATACTCTGATTACTACAAACATAAGAAATTTTCATTACTTTTTGTTCCATATTTCAGGAACTAATGTCTGCGGACATCTGCGAAAAACTTTAAGGATTTTGTTAAAGAACTTCAATAAAATATTATTAATAAAATGTGAAATATACAAACAACCTGTCACATAGCCTGCCTAATAAAACTCGATGTATTGTTAGCTATAGGACAGACATCGTGAGCTCGAGGGAGTTGTCAAATAATGGTGATGTACAAGCCACGTAATTACCGATACGACGAACGTCAGCAATTAGAATGATCAAATATTTCGAATGTTTTTAATTGTAATCAACATAATAGATTCATGTTCGCAGTTTTTTTACTCTCAAGAAATTTTTGTTTTCTTTTTCATAAAAGGAATTACAAAGTTTGTACTTATGCACTCCGTTCTCTCCTGTTGCGAGCATCAACGAATATATTGTCTTTCTCATGTCACCAATAGGACCTTTCAGACCTCTGGTAATTTTCTACCATATTTAATCTCCTTTGGCAATTGAACGATGGATCTCTTGTGTCCCAGAAGCACCTAATGATATCTTTATTCTCCTAACTGCAACATTACATTTTTGTCACACTACTCCATCGCCCATGCAACTCATGTCAAGAACAACAAAAGTAGACAAGAAAGCAGGCGAAAGCTTACTAGACTGCTAGCGCCGAATCGGAGTCGAGGGAACTTCCTTTGGTGGGCTTCTAGAAGACCGACAACCAGTAAAACACAAGCGAACACAAGCGAATGCGAGCGGAATGCGAATGGCTTTTGCTCACATTTACAAAGAGAGAAATTCTCTTGAAGGGCATCTGCTTTGGTACGAAAACTTTTCATCCAGCGCAATCCAGCGCGCTACGGCAGTCACTTGGCAGCCACAAAGATCTGCAGTGGCCTATTTGTCTGCTTTCGCGGCGCACGTCTGGTTAGGTTCCTTATTTAGTCAATTTCAGCGGCTCTGTAAGTTTACCATCAGTCTTGTAACTGGATACAATAGGGTTCTTTATTACCTAATGCTTGTCCACATTTAAAGACGGCTGTCATTAATTGCACTAAGTTGAAATTCTGGCTGCGTTGCTCTGTATTTTCTTGCAATCATCCAGCAGCGTTACTTTCCCATAAGCAACAGCATCGCTGCTGAATGTTCTCAGTATGTCACTAAGCGTGTTTGATAAATACACTCCTGGAAATGGAAAAAAGAACACATTGACACCGGTGTGTCAGACCCACCATACTTGCTCCGGACACTGCGAGAGGGCTGTACAAGCAATGATCACACGCACGGCACAGCGGACACACCAGGAAACGCGGTGTTGGCCGTCGAATGGCGCTAGCTGCGCAGCATTTGTGCACCGCCGCCGTCAGTGTCAGCCAGTTTGCCGTGGCATACGGAGCTCCATCGCAGTCTTTAACACTGGTAGCATGCCGCGACAGCGTGGACGTGAACCGTATGTGCAGTTGACGGACTTTGAGCGAGGGCGTATAGTGGGCATGCGGGAGGCCGGGTGGACGTACCGCCGAATTGCTCAACACGTGGGGCGTGAGGTCTCCACAGTACATCGATGTTGTCGCCAGTGGTCGGCGGAAGGTGCACGTGCCCGTCGACCTGCGACCGGACCGCAGCGACGCACGGATGCACGCCAAGACCGTAGGATCCTACGCAGTGCCGTAGGGGACCGCACCGCCACTTCCCAGCAAATTAGGGACACTGTTGCTCCTGGGGTATCGGCGAGGACCATTCGCAACCGTCTCCATGAAGCTGGGCTACGGTCCCGCACACCGTTAGGCCGTCTTCCGCTCACGCCCCAACATCGTGCAGCCCGCCTCCAGTGGTGTCGCGACAGGCGTGAATGGAGGGACGAATGGAGACGTGTCGTCTTCAGCGATGAGAGTCGCTTCTGCCTTGGTGCCAATGATGGTCGTATGCGTGTTTGGCGCCGTGCAGGTGAGCGCCACAATCAGGACTGCATACGACCGAGGCACACAGGGCCAACACCCGGCATCATGGTATGGGGAGCGATCTCCTACACCGGCCGTACGCCACTGGTGATCGTCGAGGGGACACTGAATAGTGCACGGTACATCCAAACCGTCATCGAACCCATCGTTCTACCATTCCTAGACCGGCAAGGGAACTTGCTGTTCCAACAGGACAATGCACGTCCGCATGTATCCCGTGCCGCCCAACGTGCTCTAGAAGGTGTAAGTCAACTACCCTGGCCAGCAAGATCTCCGGATCTGTCCCCCATTGAGCATGTTTGGGACTGGATGAAGCGTCGTCTCACGCGATCTGCACGTCCAGCACGAACGCTGGTCCAGCTGAGGAGCCAGGTGGAAATGGCATGGCAAGCCGTTCCGCAGGACTACATCCAGCATCTCTACGATCGTCTCCATGGGAGAATAGCAGCCTGCATTGCTGCGAAAGGTAGATATACACTGTACTAGTGCCGACATTGTGCATGCTCTGTTGCCTGTGTCTATGTGCCTGTGGTTCTGTCAGTGTGATCATGTGATGTATCTGACCCCAGGAATGTGTCAATAAAGTTTCCCCTTCCTGGGACAATGAATTCACGGTGTTCTTATTTCAATTTCCAGGAGTGTAGTTTACGTGTAGTGATAACTGTATAAACTATTGCAGACGAATATCTTGTCCGGGAAACTTATCATGCCTGGACACCCATGTCGTACTGGCATTGCGCCGTTTACGATAGGGAAGAGTGCTGCAGTGTTGATGTACGCCTAAATTTTCCCGAATCATCACTCGTAATATGCACGTAACTCAGTCGGTTACTAATTCAGTGTCTCCTCTAATTCGGTTGGTACTTGGTTTTGGTATATAGTGTACTCGCTCAATATAATTTCGCATGCACTGTTTAATCTAGGCTCTGCCCTGCCAGCGTCAAAGCTACTCCGCATAATTCCCTACCATTAAAATTGTAACACCATGAAGGCGGCGTGAACAAATTTTAAATTGGCACAAAATGTCCAACATGTCTGGACATGCAAATCATTATCATTTCACCGCGATCTCACAAAATGAGTAGGGGTAACTCCGTCTGCATTTTGAGTATAAGGAAAGAGTTCGCAGTGGATTTCTCATTCAGAAACCGCATACGAATGTTATTTTCGTGTAAGACGATCATATCACGCCTCGTGTAAGAAAGAGAAACATCTAATAGCATGTGTCGGAATTCGGCAGCGGAAGGATCGCGCCCAATCGAGATGTGGTTAATCGTTCTGCTATAATGCAGCTTGCATTAGTCAGGATCTTTCAACTGAAAATGGAATGGATAGGAGGGCCACACTAAACGCCATGCAAGACGTCAACCGTCCCCTGCGACATTCGCCAGAGAGGACAAAATGCAATGTTCGCTAGGCTGTGCAGGATCGCACAGTCATCTCATTTACTATGATCAGGAAGTATTTGCAGCAAGACAAGTGTCCACAAAGACAGTGCGACGACATTTCGAGCACCGCGGTCTGTAAGCAGGGAGACCATTGCTGTGGCTTCATCTACATCTACATCTACATCTACATGGATACTCTGCAAATCACATTTAAGCGCCTGGCAGAGAGTCCATTGAACCACCTTCACAATTCTCTATTTTTCCAATCTCCTATAGCGCGCAGAAAAAACTAACACCGCTATCTTTCCGTACGAGCTTTGATTTCCATTATTTTAGCTTGGTGATCGTTTCTCCCTATGTTGGTCGCTGTCAAAAAAATATTTTCGCATTCGGAGGCGAAAGTTGGTGATTGGAATTTCGTGAGGAGATTCCGTCGCAACGAAAAACCCCTTTGTTTTAATCATGTATAGCCCAAATCCTGCATCATTTCAGTGACACTCTCTCCCATATTTCGCGATAATATAAAACGTGCCGCCCTTCTTTGAACTTTTTCGATGAACTCTGTCACTCCTGTCTTGTAAGGATCCCCCACCGAGCAGCAGTATTCGAAAAGAGAGCGGACAAGCGTAGTGTATGCAATCTCCTAAGTAGATCTGTTAAATTTGCTAAGTGTCCTGCCAATAAAACTCAGTTTTTGTTTAGCCTTCCCCACAGCATTTTCTTTGTTCCTTCCCAATTAAGTTGTTCGTAGTTGTAGTTCCTGGTATTTAGTTGAATTCACGTCCTTTAGATTTGACTGGTTTATTGTGTAATCGAAGTTTAACGAATTCCTTTTAGCACATTACTGAAATGCGGCAGGAGACATAGATGTTCTGAAGACGGTGGGTCAAACGATAACAATGAACAAAGGAGTGTCACCACGTCGTCCTTCCAGGCGAGTCCCAGTTCTGCGTAGTGGTTCACGGTGGACGTATCCGTGCGTAGAGTCTCCGAAGAGAACGAAGTAATCAAATGTAAAGCTCCCCTTCTGTTTATTAAGCTAATTCACGAATTTTGACTGTGTGAATATTAAAACGCATTCGGACTTGACAGCTACGACAGCATGGAGGGCGAACAATCAGGGTGCATGCGCCACGTGACTACTGACATGTGACCTATCTACAACTGTAATGCTTCTGACCAAAATAATAACGTTGATATGATGTTGGAGGACGCCGACACATAAGAGGACACATGAGCAGCGGTGGGTGAGCTAGCAGAAAGCTAGTGACTCGCTGGCAGCTATGAGGAGAGTTGGAGGTCCAGTTTTACCTAAGACATGTGAGCACTCCACTGAACAGAACGTAGCTGGAAGGTGGCAGCCAAGGCTCTCGAGTCTTGAAACGTCCTGGCAGATTAAAACTGTGTGCCAGACCGAGATTCGAACTCAGGACTTTTTCCGTTCGCGGGCAACTGCTCTAGCAACTGAGCTACCCAAGCACGACCCACGCCCCGTCCCCGCAGCTTTACTTCTGCCAGTACCCCGTCTCATATCCTCCAAAATTTACAGAAGCTCTCCTGCGAACCTTGCAGAACTAGCACCCCTGAGGGTAGGAGACGAGGTACTGGCAGAAGTAAAGCTGTGGGGACGGGGTGTGAGTCGTGCTTGGGTAGCTCCGACAGCCGGCACGGTATCCCAGCGTGTTCGGTCAGAGGGTTTACTCTGTAATAAAAAAACAGAGTGAACGGATCAACGAACAACCTGAACGGGTGTCATCGAACGTCCTCCACGAACAATTTCAACGAACAAGCTAGAACAAAATGAGATAAAAAAAAGAAGGTGGCAGAGCTTTTGCCCGCGAAAGGGAAAGGTCCCGAGTTCGAGTCTCGGCCCGGCACACAGTTTTAATCTACCAGGAAGTTTCATATCAGCGCACACTCCGCTGCAAAGTGAAAATCTCATTTTCTGGAGTCTTATTTGGAGTTTTATTGGTGAAATCACGCCAGTTGGAATATAAACTGGCGTGTGACCCACTGCGTTCTGGTTCCTTTCGGATCTAGCAGTTAACTGAGGTCGTTCCTCTGATATTATGTCGTCAGAAAAGTAACTTGTTTGTATTTATCTTCAGGCTGTGTTTAGCCGATTTTCCGGATACATATTCGGAGTTTGTAACGATCGCTTATTCTAATTTGGATTTTGGTTCATACTTACGACGTTATTAGATAGCGTGACTTGGTTGTACCCAAGCCCGTGTTCAATGTCAAACATTTTCTATAAGTTACTTGTCTGCTGTGTTATTATTATTTAGAGGTTGCCCGCCTTCTTTCACTTTTTGATGTTTCTTTTTTTCTTTTATTAGAACGGTGTTTAACCCTGCTTGTGTGTGTGTGTGTGTGTGTGTGTGTGTGTGTGTGTGTGTGTGCGCATCTGTGTCTGTGTCTGTTTTACAGGGCAGATTAGCCATTATTTAATACCTTGTGACTGAATTCGAAAATGAACCCAGGAAAAGCCTCACTGTATACTTTTGTTGGTATTTTGACTTTCATGTGAATATGTTTGGTGGTGTAAATTCCTCATACATCTGTGGAAAACATATTTTTGTAAGACAGCTGGCCAACTGATTCTAGTAAATACGCATTACGTGTTATTAGCTGTTTGCCAGTCTAGCCACCTGTGTAGTAATTACACTGGTGTCCAAAATTAAAGCAACAAACCACTGTTTCCCCGTCTTGTGTGTAATTGACGATATAATCATACAAAATGTCAACCAGATGTCCGTTCGATCGTGTTCTGCACGGAAGATAGCAACCACACCAACGATAGCGTCAGGGCAACTATGAAACGAGGTAGTGTTTGCCGGATAGCCACACATCCACAATAACTGTGTACCGAGTCACAGACTGTGCACTACGTCACAGAGAAAATGCCTACCGGACTCGTTGCGATGCAGGGTCAGAGAAAGAAAGGAAGTAGGACAGTCGCAAACTGGTGTGGCCCGATGGCTTGGTGTGAATCGTTCTCTTCTTTCTCTGTTCTGACGACAGTGTTTACAAACCGAGACTGTATCCCGAAGACCAGGACAGAGCCGACTACGTGTGACTTCAGAAGAGAGGACCGTTATTTGGCTGTAAGGGCACGACAGTACTGCCTAAGTACTGCACGGCAACTGCCATGGGAGCTCGCAGCATCCACTGGATGTATTGTACTGAGGCGAACGGTGTGCAGAAGGCTACGGCAGGGTGGCCTTTACTGACGAAGCCTGCTGTTTGGCTACCTCTGGCGCGTCTTCACAGAAGTGAACGTCTAGAGTGGAGTCATCAACATTCCACCTGGTCGGTCAAGTAGTTCGCCAGTGATAGGTGAGTCCCAACGCAGTCTGGAGAGTGAGTCACAGTGGTTTCGCATGTGGAACACGATTTCGGGCCCCAAACATTGTGGGAAGAGATCGATATCGAGGAGGGTCTCCTATGCTGTGGGCAGGTATTATGTTGACCACTCGAACCCCTCTTCATAAAATTTTATGTGTGAATCAGCAAGGTTTACCTACGGTCAGGCACCATGACAAGATCTTGGGACCTCATTTCCGGTAGTTGCGAGGTGCTTAGGCCCAGAGTCCGTATTGATGGACGATAATGGTCGACCTCATAGAGCACGGTTGGTTGATGTTTCTTGGAAACGGAAGTTATTGCACGCAATGCGTGCCTGCTCTCTCTCCCGATTTGAATCCAGTAGAGCATGTCTGGGATGCAGTAGGGAGACGGCTTGCATCACGTCAACATCCACCAACCACTTTCCAAGAATGCGAGTAGCTCTGCTGGAAGAATGGGCGTTACTGCCTCAGCATGAGATTGACGACGTTGTTCACAGCATTTCCTGTCGTTGTCAGGCCTGTACTGCTGCCGGGGGTTGTCACATCCCATACTGAGCACATTAACTAGTTGTCGGAATGTGTAAAAAAAGAAGAAACGTTTTGTTTACCGTTATATACGTTGTAGTTCTTTACGTTCTAAATTGTTTGCATTGTTTCTACTGTACTATTACCTGTTTGTACTGTATTGTGGTAAAAAAATGCAATCTTGCGAAATTTACCTTTGTTGCTTTAATTTTGGGCACCAGTGTATATATATCGACTTGTCTGTCTGCTGATTCTGCACATTGGGCTTAGCTATTTGTTTCTGTATAAATTGTTGGTTACCGTCGTTATTTGCTTGCCTCTAACCCCCTGAGAGTAAGCATTGGCCTTACTTTGACGTTCTGCATTTCGGCTGTATGCGATAGCGGTCAGGGTGCCTGTTTATTTATAACTAATATCCCCTATGATTTACTGCATCTGATTCCTCCCAAATCCCGCTTAACTAGTTCTAAGTACCACCGTCTGCACGTGGCTTTTCGTATAAGTTTCGTTCGGCCGTTTGCGGTATCCTTTACGTTTTTGATCAGCCATTGCGCCTTTAGGCTCACTGTGATTATAAGCCTGATAGCATGTCTCCCCGCAGAGGCTTGTTTGGACGTAAGCTTGATGTCCCTTCGAATAATTACTAATGGGCATCTCCTGTTCTTAACCAAATTTCATGTAAATCCTAAAGCACCTTCGCCTATTTCAAATCTTGTTTACGCGGCCTCCGGTCGTTGATTTTGTTATCCTGTATCGATCTCAAATGCTGTTCAAGTTTTTTGAATAGTGGAATTATGTTCAGTTAAGATTGGACATTGTTGCCGTAAGCTAGTCTTTAGGGAAGAGACGTCTTATTCCTTTATTAAATTTGTATGTAATATTTAATTTCGTGAAAGGACTTCGCCATGGTAGGCCCGTAAGCCTTTTATCCAGTTGTTAAGTGTAGCTATTTGTTTGATCAATTGAAGTTATTGACTTATAATTGTCTGTCAACGAGCAATTCTATATGACAATAAATGATTCTTACAGCAACTACTTAGAACTTTAAATTATTTTAGTAAGAATGAGAAGGAAATTTTATTATGGATCCTCCAACATGCGTAGATCTTCGTATTTTTAGGAGTCCGTACTGCAATCTGTGAAAACGGTACCACCATAGGACCAGTTTGTTGTTCTTCTGTCTGTTTGTCTGTCTAGCTGACAGACTGGACGTATTAGGTTGAAATTTATGACACTTAGTGAGGCCTATGATCCCTTGATGCTGTAAAACACTGAAGTTTCTAAGTTAGTGCAGTGAATTTATGCGACATATTTTGAGACTCACAAACTCACTCATCAAACACCTATAGTGTACTTCCCATTGGCGGGGAATCATAAAATTAGCACAGTACAAGTAAAGAAAAAAATCTGAAAATTATTAATTCGTAATTGTATTACACGAAAAAAATATTTCTTTTGTCATTTGTTATCCGATGTCAAACTTGAAATTAAAACATTCGGTAGCTCTGTGTTAACGCTGACTGGGTCGCAGTGGTGAAAGTCAAACATGACGTAAGAAATGACTTAACTGCTTTCAAAAGAAAAGAACGACTAATTGCTGTGCTCTATCATTTTGAAACTCATGTCACAGTCGCTGAGTGCATCCACATTCCTGATGGAAAGTAACTTGATGACTTTATTGGTCAAATGACGCGTTTCGGAATTTATCCATCATCATATATTCAGGAGCGATTACTAAAGGTAGATCTATCGCTTCACGTTATATGTGAAACAAACAATCGCAGATTAGTAACTTTTGAAAACACTGCTGGAAAATAACAACGAGCTGATAGATAATTAAATACTAATCAGTCTTGATCGCAAGGATTTGTTAAAAATTGATATTCACACGTCAAAATGCTAAACGATTTCAATTTTATCAAAAATCATCTTCAGGCCATGACTCACCATAAACGTATTAACGCTCCAGCCGCCGTCTCTGTTCAGCACCTGGTGAAACATGGTCTGAAGATGATTTTTGATATAATCGAAGCCCGTCTCTACTTTGACGTGTAGTCATTAAGTTTTAATAAATTCTTGGATCAGGACTGATTAGTATTTGAATAGGCAGATAGGTGACGATGTATAAATTCCTAAACGCGTCGTGCGAGCAATGAAATCATTCCTTGCCTGATGCTTGAATTTTACCACTGCGACCCAGGTTGCGCGATTGGAGAACTACTGATTATTACAATAATAGTTGCCTGCCTTCTGCATGACTTAATGTCGCATTTATATGATTGAAATTAAAATATTCTAGAAAATCTTGGAATCTGTGGGACCGATATCTGGCACGGTATCAATGTCGATAACAGGAAGACTGGTCGATCTTCTCGATTCCGGAGTGGATGAACTGTCTGTATACGTAATTAAGTTTGCACGGAACTCTCAGGGCACGAGACCTACTCGCATCTATTCCTTTTTTTTATCAACTTGCTCCTATGCAGCCGAAGAACTATATTTATTGATACAGTGAGCCTTGGGTTCAAGTACGGTACATTATTTACTAATCATCAGTGATCCCACTGTTAAATTGTGTATTTTTGACAGTGAAATACTGCTGAAACCTTCCCGTCTCCTCTATATCTCTTTTGTTACGCAACCTGCCCTTCTACAATAACCTACAAAGCCTTTCCTTAGGATTTCTATCCCTTGCTTAATAATAACAAATGAAATCTTCCCTTTGAAATTAATTCTCTTTCTCATCCTTCGCATACAAATTTAAATGCTGCTTATGAAAAGTGATTTTGTGATTATTTCGACCAAACATAGAATGTATCGTGGTCGTATCCCTCAGTCGTTACCTGCAATAACCGAAAACTGTTCCTTACCTTTTTTACTGTTACTGGATCGCCATCTGACTGCTACATCGAACTGCGACATGAATATACTTACTGTGTTTTACTATACTCTATTAGCTGCTGGTGGGTTGTCATAATAAGTGGCTGTATTTATTACCAAAGCTGACGTTATTCTTTAATAGCAAAGCTGACGTTATTCTTTAATTAATTTGACTGAAGTTACGTAATTCATAGTTAAACTTTTATTGACAACAAGAAAATGTTGCGAAGTTTTACGGTGATGGTTTTTGGGATGGATTACAATCAGTAAGGCAATATTGCTGGCAAAAGTTAATTATATTCTGAATGAAATGATTTTACAAACTTTCAAATGGGACTTACTTTTTACAGTAACCTTTCAACTAGAATTGCGCAAACATACCTTCATTTGTCTTGAGTTTCTCAAAAAAAATAATTCAATAATGTTAGTTCCTCTTATGATAATAGTAAGCTGATGTCTCTGTACATCCGTTTATAATCTCTTGTAAATCGTAGCTGGTGGCTGGCAGACACACCACTCTTCTCAACTCCTCGCTTCAGACCTGCTACCGACTCGCTTCACATCTCGCTTACTACTGACTTCCTACGAACGCTAAAGTGCGGTCTCTCCCGCCGACAATGCTTTCTGGTGCAGACAGTCCCTGCAACCATTACAAAATGTATCAATGCGCGGTCTTTCCCGGTCGTTTCTTAAAATGTGTCCATACGCGGTCTCTCTCGCCCTTTTTAAAATTATATCAATGTGCGGTCTCTCCTGCCAACAATACTTTGGTGCATACATTCCCTGCTACTACAATTATTTCCAACATGACAAATATTAATTATTCCTACTTAATCCTATTAATAAAATATAAACATCTTTCATAAATTGTGGTTTGACAATAGACAATAGAAATATACACGTCTTACACTGTTATACAAACTGTATACAATTTTGCCACCTGCAATCTTACCTGAAGACGGCGGCCACTCGAACCGTCTAAATATCGTATTGTAAGTAACATGAAATCCGGCTGCATATCCGTGAAGAGCATCAACATAAATACAGTTTGTCTAACTAACAACCTATCAGTCCCGAACCAACTCCCTACCGCCTCAAGTACGTTCGAGCGAGTTGGTCCTGAGTTTGCGATTACAGCCGCCACTGTCGTTGTCGTTTTATCGAAGCTGAGAGGCCAGAGCAGAAGAGCAGATTTATGACACCTGGCCGGTAGTAGCGTGGCCAGGCGCAACATAAATACGCGTCCGCTCGCGGCGGCTCCCTTGCCAGCGGTGACGGTAACGAGACGGGACGCCGGCTGGATTCCCACGCTCCTGGTGGAGCGGCCGCATCCTGCGCCGTCTGCCCTGCTTCCTCAGCACGGCGCGGGGGTGTGGGAAGCGACGCCCGGGTCTCGCACCCACTTCCGGACCAACCACTGCGCTCTCCCTCAGGGCCACCTGTCTCACTGTACACGTGAAGACGTGCGGAGAGAGGAGCGGCGTTTAAAGACCCTTTTACACGATCGACTTTCTTAACTGACTACTCGAGACAAGTGCCTCTAATACCGCGTACCTTGCGTTTTATTCCCGTAATGAGCCTGGTCTGTTTTCAGCGGTCATTTTCGTTTACACGTCAGAGCCAAATTTACAGGTGTTGTGAAAGCTGTCTGTTGTGGGATTCGGCATTTGAATGGTGAAAGTGAGGTTATGGGGTATTATCCTTTTCACGGGCCAACCGGTGTGTCCGTTGGATCTAGGCGCGTCAGTCTGGAGCTGCGAGACCGCTACGGTCGCAGGTTCGAATCCTGCCTCTGGCGTGGATGTGTGTGATGTCCTTAGGATAGTTAGGTTTAAGTAGTTCTAAGTTCTAGGGGACTGATGACCTCATCTGTTAAGTCCCATAGTGCTCAGAGCCATTTGAACCATTTGAACCAACCTTTTCACGGAAAAATCGGAATGTAGTAACAAAATCTAGGAAAAGATGACGATAGAATTTATTAATGACCAAGGCAGAATTCATAGTGGAAGTTTCTTCTTATGGGTCGTCTGGTTAATTATTCACACTCCTGAGACTGAAAGAATAGGAAAAGTGTCATCCAAACATTTTCACGGAAAAATCGGAATGTAGTAACAAAATGTAGGAAAAAGTAATGCTAATAGAATTTATTACTGACCAAAGCAGAATTCATGTTGGAAGTTCTTGTAGTGGGTCGTCTGGTAAACTATTTACACTCCTGAGACTGAAAGAATAGGAAAAGTGTCATCCAAACAATTGAGAACATATACATTTATTTGCTAGAAAAAATGTATGCCTACAAACATAGACAGAATGTAGGACACAGCAAATTGCGCCTTTTTTTATTTATACTTTGTATCTTTTTTTCGTTCTATGGGCTAAGTAACAACGAAAACTATCTCGTCCAGTAAATCTGGCTTTCTGACTGTTGAGGCAATTTTCATTAAAACACTTTTATCTATTTACTTCCTAATTTACACATGGTGTAGATTCTTCCTCTGTAAAACGCAAATACTTTTTGCTTACAGATCTTGTGGGAGAATAGTGGAAGGAAAGAATATCCTTGAAGCATTCCAAGCTTTTGCTCAGTCTCTAGTGAGCGCTGTGTCCATCGAACGTTAAACTCCAATTTTGTTCCATTCCGTTTTCAGACCAGTATCAGACTGACAAAAGCGGAGTAGATAATTGATACTGACTGTTAGTAAGTGTACGCAGAACCTTTTGTCGTAAAACTGTTTCCCCTTTCGTCGCGAAACTGATATGCGTTGTCAACCGCTTCCCCTTTCGTGTCCCTCCCCGCCGTAACTTGTAGACGCTGGGTATGCTGCCGGCGGCACGAAGGTGCTTTACCTAACACGACCGTACCCCAACAATTTACGACAACCCTAGCGCTTCTGGAGTAAGTTGTTCGGTACGAATAGCAGCTCGGTATATATCTACCAAATGAAAAGACATGTAACAGCACGTCGCAGAATTATTCCTTCGTCATTGCAGCCTCCAAATCGGAGACAATGCGCATCTTTACAGCCCAGTTCGGCCTCCTGCTGCCGATTACTCCATGTTTTACTTACACTTTGTAGGAGAAGGAGATCCATTGAACAGCTATAATTTTTGTTCGCAAACCGATTTCGTAAATTTATTTATCGATCTGATTTTATATGTAGTGGATGCCAAGTCGTGGTTGTTACAATAATATTACAGTTTAGGATGAATCACCTTCGACAGTGCAAAAGCGCTAAAATTGACGTGTTTGGAAGGAGCAAGCCTTAATCACCATAATTATTATACTAGAATCTATAAAACCGATTAAAAAATACAAATCAAAAAAATTTCTTTCGTTTCACACTACTTTTGCGTACGTTAAATCAAGCTATTTCAAATGTTCTGCACCTTCCTATTGTTTCATTCTTCCTCATCTTGCTTTCCTTTCTTCTTCAGAGATCTGTATCGTTCCGTTTTCATTTTGAGTTGGAACCTCTCTCTCTTGTCTGTGACTATTTTTTGTTTCTGTGGTTTTATGCTTGAGCATATTTTCTGTGATTTGGAATTCTCTTAAGTAGTTCTCCATTTCCTGAAACAAGTTCGGCTGCTTTTTTTTATTACGTAAATAGTCAAAAATTTTCTTAATCTATTTGCGTTCATTCTGAGAATACGTCCATAAAAATCAATTCTTCTTTTCCTCGTTGTGTCTGAGATTTTTCCGTTAGTATGGTGACGGGTTTCATTGTTGATGTGGATCAATTTGTTGTTGTAGAACCTGGGCCCAAGCATTTTTCTTAACGTCTTCTTTTGATTGACTTCCAGCCTTCCAACTGGGCCATGGTTAGTGACGGACAGTGTTTCGCCAGCATTTAGGGCTTGATTGCTGTAATGTAGTCCCTTATTTTTGTATTTTATGAGAGGATGAGAGGGGCTGTTCGTTATATGTTTTTTTTTTTTTTTTTTTTTTTTTTTTTTGCTGAGTCGGAAGGCTAGTTCAACTTTAGTTCTAGATTCCATTGCATTTTTCTCGAAGGCATTTCACCCCATTCTCCAAGATATTAGAATTCTTTGACGATGTCTATTTTTTGTTCTCTCACTTCGGAATAATTTATTGTATGTATTTGTATTTTTTCTTTATTGCTTTAAGAGATTCTTGTATAATAATTATGATGATAAATACTTGCTACTTCAAAACATGTCAATTTTAGTGTTTTTGCATTGTCAAAGCCTACGTTCTAACATTGATCTATACATCCACTAACAACACTCCCATGATGCACCAGACTGACTCCACATTCCACACAAGAGACGCCTCTAGGAAATCGATTATACAGCTGCAGACCAAATCCAAACAACCATCACGTGGAAACGTTTCTAGATAGTCCTGGCACCTCCATTTGTTACTACCCCGAAATTATGAAATCGACACACGCGCCATACCTAAAATTACTGACGGCCCTGCTGACAATCCGGCCATTCAGGAGGTTATCATTAACAGACAGGCACACGTCGTTGCCTGCATAAACCATCGCCCTTCCCACACGCTATCGATGGAGCTACTGGTAACGGCGAACTACTGGTGTTGTGTCGAAAGTCGAAACGGGTCCTGCTGCAGCGCCTGCATATGGCAGGCTTAATACGACAGGTATACTGCCGAGCGGCGTTTGCATAAAACTGTACCTTGTCTCGGAATCGACATCTCAGCCAATCAGAGCAGACGGCCGTGGGTGGCGGCGGGCCATAAACGCCAAAAGCGTGCCACAGGCACGCGAGGGAATTCCAGCCGGGCCCAGATCACCGGGTGCAGGCGACGGGTAGGTAGCCGGGCGACCGCTAATGCTGGGGCCGCCACCGCCGCGAGAAATGGCCCGCTATTAGGAGAATGTCGCGCCGCGGGCCGCGCCGCAGATAGAATCACAAATCGTGCCCGGCGTGCTTTCGACGAAAAACGAAGACAACCGTCCACCGACACACTCCACCCGCCGCCGGTTCCGAGCGATAGGCCGAGCATTTTTTTCGAAAACATTCGCAACATGTACGTTTTGCATAAAACTCGGTGACTATTAGTACACGCTTAGATCTGCATTTTAAGTAAGCCATTTGTATTATAATGAACGACCTCGTTTTTTTCTACCCCGGGTAAACGAGTGTTACGAACGCCTTATAGAAGCCGGAGCGAGCGCAGGTTGTTATTTAGTACGAGCATTAAAGTCTTGTAGATGTTATCGGAGCTTTTCGAGGCGCTCTATCGAAAGCAAAAGCACAGCGCCACAAATTAAATTACAATAAAATGTTTGATGGAATTATTCGCCGTTATGCTTCATCTGATCGTAATAGAAAGTTTTATCGTGCGTATCTTGGCGGAATAAGTCAAAGACGGCGACGTGCCCTTCATTTTTCTTTTATGCGACCATATGGTTAAAAAAAAAAGGAATTGTAATATGACGTGCGCTGCGGAATATTCAGAAGATTAACGTAAAATATGGAATACTAAAAGCTCTGAGTTGGCTGGTTAATAGAAATTTTACGACGAACGGCAAACAAAGGTCTACGCGAGTCATTGATTTAAACTCTGGTCTAACAAGCTGATTTATACCACTACTCATTTTTCAGACTAACAGTATCTGTCACGTCAGATTGTGAGAACCAGAAATAAGAGACGCCTCTGCAGGCTTTCTCCGTCTGAAATATTACAGTAGCTGGAAGGACACTGCCATTGTCGCAGCGAAGGTTACTACGATCTCTAAGAGGCGATATATCTGTCTGTGTCTCTCTCTAAAGATTGTGAATAGATCTACTTACGAAGCCAAACCACTATCATTATTCTCCTGGAACAAAAACAACGTCAAATGTTCAAAATATGGTTCAAATGGCTCTGAGCACTACGTGACTTAACTTCTAAGGTCATCAGTCACCTAGAACTTAGAACTACTTAAACCTAACTAATCTAAGGACATCACACACATCCATGCCCGAGGCTGGATTCGAACATGCGACAGTAGCGGTTGCGCGGTTCCAGACTGTAGCGCCTAGAACCACTCGGCCACCCAGGTGTTACATACTTGAAAGCCATCAAAGATGTACCAAACAAGGTGTTTCGTTACCTGCCATGAGATCTCCAATAATGATTAAGAGTTCATGAATAAATAGAGCTCAAAATAGCAACGAGCTGACAAGTACCAGACTCCTGTTCCCCTCGGACTGTGAGATACACCAGACTATCCCCAAGTACAACCACGCTGGCCAAGTTAGTATCAGCGATCATCAGATACCATCCTTCAGCCTATGAGGCGTGCCCGTCGATTTGCTGAAGGAAACAAATATTTTCTAATATTTCTGACAGTTTCACTTCATAGCCACTGTAATTGGCGAATCTGAAACCTAAAGCAGTTGATGCTTTAGTGGCGGTAGTGACACAATAAAATCAAGATATTAATCGCAATTTAATTTTCCTTTCTTTTCATTTACAATTTATTAAACAACTTTCTTCTAAGTATGTCAATGCTGAGTCAGTGTTTTGCAAAACGCAACAACCAATGCCACGTTTCAGTGGTGTGTGTAGCTATTCCAGTTTGGTATTGTCTGTACAAAACGATAATTTTTTTCGTTTCCCTTCGGTAACATATTTTGGACTATTTTATTAGTGAATTAAATAATCTAAATACTAGTAAAATGTGTATAAATATTTTCTCTAATAATCGAGAAGGAGAGAGAGAGAGCCTTACTGCGTAGAGCAGGGCCTATTCTATTATTATTATTATTTTAACTGAACGAGACAGATAGTAATGTTGAGTCAGTGCCTGGCAGTGTGCGTGTGGGTGAGAGTATGTGAATGACGGTGGACTATTACAAACATTAATTTTTGCTCGAAGATCAGTCCACAGTTCGGCCCTCTTGGCACAGTCAGATACAACGAAAGGCCAAAATACTTGGGAGTCACTCTGGACAGAACTTTAACATACAAAAAACACCTTTCCAACTTGGCCAAGAAGATACAAACACGAGTGAACCTTGTGAGAAACCTGGCAGGCAGTACATGTGGAGCAACCACATCAGCCCTCCGAGGAGCATCCCTTGCACTGGTATACTCTGCAGCAGAATACTGTGCACTAGTTTGGCTCCGAAGCGCCCACGTAGTGAAAGTAGACGTCCAACTGAACTCAGTTATGAGAGTAATTAGTGGTACAGTCCGGTCTACACCTACTTGCTGGCTACCAGTGCTTTCCAACAAATGGCTCTGAGCACTATGGGACTTAACAGCTATGGTCATCAGTCCCCTAGAACTTAGAACTACTTAAACCTAACTACCCTAAGGACAGCACACAACACCCAGTCATCACGAGGCAGAGAAAATCCCTGACCCCGCAGAGAATCGAACCCGAGAACCCGGGCGTGCGAAGCGAGAACGCTACCGCACGACCACGAGCTGCGGACTCTTTCCAACATCTGTCCACCAGACCTCCGTCGAAAGGTGCTCTTTTCAACCTCTGTCAGCAAGTTTCTTAAAACAACTCGATCCCTCTTCATGACGATTTGCTATACCTGCCTAGGAAACGCCTCAAATCTAAAAGACCAGGAGCTGAAATGGGAGTCCAAATGCTATCCACAGTATTCGACCAGGACGCAGAGTGGAAACGTTAGTGGCAAGCTACAAGAGCCCGAAACCACTGTAGCCTCCCCACAAAAAATATATAATTTTATATATTATTTGGTTAATGATTCTAATTTTAGTGTAACCTCAGAACAAAACTGGTTCCCATTTACTGTACCCACAAAATTCTTTTCTCATTTAATATAAGCTCGAAACAGAAAAATTCCTAAACCTCATAATAAAAAATAAATTCAGGAACCTGGTAAAATTTGGACGACAGCAGTGCTGCGTCATGGCTCTGTAAGATCATTCTGAATAAAAAGCAAAAATTCTCACTTCGATAAAGTCGGCAACTATCGGCTCTTACAATAGCTCTTTTCCGGCACAGCTCTATGCAATGCTGGGCTATACATTTGTTATTTATGAAAGGAAGCAAATGATTTTTCTTTTGCAACAATCGGAATGATCATGCATTGAAAAAAATATTAAATTCTTTAAATTGAAATGAATGCTTGTTATTATTAGGACATTTTTAAAAGATATACATGGGAGGTTACATAGTATTACTAGATATGCGCGAGGCTGCTTTTTTTACCTTATACAATAATACTCAGGCTCCGGCATCGCTGCACCGCGACCGGCCCAGCCAACATGATACACCAGACCAGACCAGAGCAGACACACACACACTGGCAACAACTTACTGCTACTGCTACACAGTTCGTACAGTCAACAGTGCTCTCTGGTCAGCGATTCTCTTATACCTTGCATATCGCAGGCAGCGCATGAGCAATACATCGAAATTACATCTGCTCGGACCTCTTACATAAAATTACATCTGTATTACATCTGCTCGGACCTCTTACATAAAATTACATCTGTATTACATCTGATCGGACCTCTTACACCACGAACTTGTAGACAACCCAACAGTTCCAGTTCCAGGCTTCCACCAACTAAGGGAGGTGTGGGTGCAGTTAAACAGATATCGGACTGAAGAGGTTAGGTGAAAATACAACATGCACAAGTGAGGCTTTTCAAGCGTCAGTGTGTGTGACTGTGGTGACACCCAAACAATGAGCCACATTGTGAATGAATGTCCAATCAGACGCTTCCCTGGTAGCATTGAGAAGCTCCATCAAGCCACCGACGAGGCACTCCGCTGGATCGAGTCCATCAACATCCGAGTGTAGTCTGAGCCGTTTTAAAACTTGTGTACTGTATATAATTTCACATGTTGATTTTTATATATATTTCTTTGGTTTGCTAAATGTGAATTACTGTAATTGATGCATACGATAATAATAATATTAATAATTTTTGCTCGGGAAATCACATCGTTACAAACAGAGCCAATATTTACGGAGTAATGGATAAGGTTGGGAGAGAGTAGTTTATCAGTTATACGCCCCGAGGGTCTACGTGGTGGCCGTCGACAACGCACTGAAACGCTTTACATGTGAGGGCCAAATATTTGGTAACATCAGCTCAATTTTATTTGCCTTCAAATCAGTCAATTAGAATTATTGGCAGCAAATACATTTTAAAGAATAACAGTTTCCCCATGGCCACAACAGTTTCTTAGCACTGCATTGACTATAAAAACAACTTCATTATTGTATTACTTACGACCATAGCATTTTTAAATTGTTTGTGCATCTCTTTGAATGTGGTTCAGTAATACTGCCATGTTTTTTTATGTAAATGAAGTATTGATAGTTATCATTGAAATCGTTGATCTCACCTCTATCAGCCTTGAATTGTATTTTATAATCTGAACCATTTGTTTTAAAACAAACGTTACAATAGCGTGAGTGTTTACGACTCATAGTTGCATTAATGTCAGTTGTAAAAGGAAGTTAGGTGTCCGATTCGTCTCTGATCCACGTTCCTGAGTAGGGAAGCTGATTATAAAACCTGACGCCAGTGTTACACGACACATTGTGAAAACCTTAATCTAAACTTCTTGAAGATCACTGTAATCAGCTGTGGAGTTAACAGTGGCGATGTTGTTGAGAGAGTCGTTCAATAGATATATTGTATGTATTGTATGTTAACCGGGGACCAGCCGGCCGGAGTGGCCGTGCGGTTCTAGACGCTACAGTCTGGAACCGCGCGACCGCTACGGTCGCAGATTCGAATCCTGCCTCGGGCATGGATGTGTGTGATGTCCTTAGGTTAGTTAGGTTTAAGTAGTTCTCAAGTTCTAGGGGACTGATGACCACAGCAGTTAAGTCCCATAGTGCTAAGAGCCATTTTAACCGGGGACCTAGAAACGACCAAGAGGCTCCGTCCCCGCCGCAGCCGCAGTGGTCCACAACCCCACGACGACTACCGCAGTCCACTTCACCCCTCCGTCACCCCACACTGAACCATTCTTTCAGGGTTATTGTGCGCTTCGGCCCACGGTGGACCCCCCAGGGAACGTCTCACACCACACGAGTGTAATCCCTACGTTTGCCTGGTAGAGTATTGGTGGAGTACGCGTACGTGGAGAACTTGTTGGCGCAGCCATGGCCGACATAGTGTAACTGAGGCGGTATAAGGGGAACCAGCCCACATTCGCCGAGGCAGATGGAAAACCGCCTAAAAATCATCCACTGACTCACCGGTTCACCAGACCTCGACACAAATCCGCCGGGCGGATTCGTGCCGGGGACCAGGCGCTCCTTCCCGCCCGGAATGAATAGATATAACTCTCTACAGCACTAATTAAAAATGTCTGTGCACATTATCATATACAGCACAAATGAAACATCCTGATTTACAGTGCTGTACTTGTCTTTATTATTCACATTCCTTCATATAAGGGTAACAATGTATTAATGCAACAAACATTCAGGCGGTAGTTTTTCTAAAACATTAGTTTCTACTTTGAGTATTAATGGACATGGTACTAATGGAAATGGCTTCATCTACACACATCAAAAAGAGGTTTGCATCATCCCGGTTCCCAGAACTCCTGAAGTAGACGTTGATTGTGGATATTGTATCACAGACACAGCCCCTTTGACTGTTCAGAGATGTCCCTAAACCCGCCCAAAGATGTAAACAACCATGCATAAGCAGCTCCTATTAGACGGACTGGGTCCGACAGCCGATCAGTTCCAATCATTTCAACAGGAAGGAGGTACACTGCTCATGTTGTCTGCAGTTCAACCATGCCCAGACGGTCAATTGCGCCGTTCGATCGAGTCCGCGTTGTTACCTTGTGCCAGGAAGGGCTCTCGAGAAGGGAAGTGTTAAGGCGTACCTACACGATGTTGTTCGGACATGGAGAAGATACAGAGAGACAGGAACTGTCGATGACACGCCTCGCTCAGGCCGCCCAAGGCCTACTACTGCAGTGGATGACCACTACATACGGATTATGGCTCGGAGAAACCCTGACAGCAACGACACCTTGTTGAATAATACTTTTCGTGCAGCCACAGGACGTCGCGTTACGACTCAAACTGTGTGCAATAGGCTGCATCATACGCAACTTCACTCCCGACGTCCATTCCGAAGTCCATCTTTGCAACCACTACACCATGCAGCACGGTACAGATGGGCCCAACAACATGCCGAATGGCATCACGTTCTCTTCACCAATCTTCAACCAGACAATCATCGGAGACGTGTTTGGAGGCAACCCGGTCAGGCTGAACGCTTTAGACACACTGTCCAGCGAGTGCAGCCAGATGTAGGTTCCCTGCTGTTTTGGGGTGACATTATGTGGGGCCGACGTATGGTATGCCGCTGGTGGTTACGGAAGGCGCCGTAACGGCTGTACGATACGTGAATGCCATCCTCCGACCGATTGTGCAACCGTATCGGCAGCATACTGACGAGACATTTGTCTTCATGGACGACAATTCGCGCCCCCATCGTGCATATCTTATGAATGACTTCCTTCAGGATAACGACATCGCTCGACTAAAGTGGCCAGCATGTTCTCAAGACATCAAGCCTATCGAACATACCTGGGAGAGATTGAAAAAGGCTGTTTATGGACGACGGGACCCACCAACCACTCTGAGGGATTTACACCGAATCTCTTTTGAGGAGCGGGACAAAATGGACTAACAATGCCTTGACGAACTTGTGGATAGGATACCACGACGAATACAGGCATGTATCAATGCAAGAGGACGTGCTACTGGGTACTAGAGGTAGTGGTGTGTATAGCAATCTGGCCCACCACCTCTGAAGGTCTCACTGGATGGTAGTATAACTGGCAATGTCGGGTTTTCACCAGCAATAAAAAGGGCGGAAATAATGTTTATGTTGATCTCTATTGCAACTATCTGTACAAGTTCCGGAACTGTCGGAACCGAGTTGATGCAAAACGTTTATTTATGTGAGTACAACACACAGTAGAGACATTCTTGCTTCTTTAATGTAAGGTACATTTTACTTGAAGTTTTGGCCTATAGATTCGTGTTTGTGCAGAACATTAGACACGATGCGCGGAAGCGTTCAGCACAAGTTAACCAACATCACAGTACTTCGTCGATTTTTGTAGCGTCACTCTATCAGTGAGAGGCCCAGATTAAAACATTTGCTATATTTGTCGCTGATTGGCGCTAGGTTCTTGGAGAAGAAGGGAAGGTGTGAGTCGTGGAAACAAATTTTTGTGACTTGTTTCAGCTCAGGTGTCTTTCCGCAATAATACACTTCTGCGCAACATTCACTTAATCTGATTCGATCCGTTGTAAATGGTTCACTTAATCAAATTCATGGTTTCCGAGGCAGCTGTCTGCAACTGATCTGAATGACATCTATGCTTGTCTTTTGGCACCACATTATAAAAACTTAGTAATAAGTGTCAGCAAAATGATCTTCATTTTTGGGTTTAACATACCTTCTTTCAAATTCACATGATTCAGCTTCGGAAATTTGTTACACAAGATCCTAAATTTGTTACACAAGATCCTAACAGCATCTGAAGATTGGTGTAATGCCTGCACGAAATTTTTCATGATCCATAGCTTTTTATGAAAACTTTGTCACACTCAAACAACAGCGAGCGAAGGACGCTTTTACTTCATGACTGTATTCTGCCTCTGATCGAGCATTACTTTTTTATATACTGCACCTTCTGCCTCTACTGTCTCACTCGTAAACAGCATTACTTGGTGTATCCTCCGTATTTTCATGAGAATAGTAATTACTGTCATACCACCACAAATATCCACACACCAATTGTACCGACGATAGCCCATATTTTCATTAAACAGTGACATGGCCCGTTTAATCTCTTTCTGTTGGACAGGATACTAGTCAGTACACACACCCACACACACATCCCCATCCCACACACACACACACACACACACACATCTGTTCATGCTGTGTAACAGTAAAGCCTTCAAACTTGCGTTAGATGAATCGATTCAAAGTCACCATTCTGCATCACCGTGTCCTACCTTACGGTTACGATAAGAATATAATTAAGCCTGAAAACACGTATGCAGCATTCGTACGCAAAGGAGGGTTTCCTTGGAATTGCAGCCTGAATACCAGGTTATTATATTAAAAATAAAATTTTGACGATATCTTCAACAACTGACGCGAAAGAGCAAATTGGGTTTCAAATTTGAAATCAGATGAGACTGTAAGGACGGAAGCAACTTTTGCTTCATGTGCCACCGCAAAGTAACGTAGCTAGATGAAACTAGGAAGATACGTAGAAGGCACTGGTACAATTTAGTACGGAAGGTAATTGAAGAAATACGCAATCAGACGGAAGGAAATATGACTTTTGTTACACTGACGTCACCGCGCTTTGTGATGGACATTACAGAAGGCTGGACTTGGTTCTTGGTGATTGATCACAGCGGACGGCATGCTCTGCACTGTGCTACCATGCTGACCACAAGGCTTTTTGACGAGTTCTTGCGGTAGGGCGTTCCATTCCTCCACCAGCGCGTTTGGCAACATCTGGCCGGTCGCTGGTGCACGTGGACGTGCCGTAGTACGTCTCCCCAACGCATCTCACACGTGCTCGATAGGAGTTATCTCAGAGGAAAGAGAGGCCAGTCCATTAGCCGAATATCCTCTTCTTCCAAGAGATCCTCCTCCTGTGTTGTCAGATGTGCTCGCGGATGGTTGTCCATGAACATAACGTGACGACAGGATTCAGGCAAGGAGATGAGTGGTCCCCTATCCTGTTCAACTTTGCCCTCGAGCAGATCGGACGCGAGACCATCCAAGAGAACGAAAGGATTGAAAGCGAAGGAAAGAGAGTGGTATACTTAGCCCATGCAGGTGACATCTGTTTACTCTCTAGGTCGGAAGAGGAGCTGGAGCAAATGACCAAAGCACTAAAGGAGGCTGCCAGCAAATTTGGGCTAAACATAAACGAAGCCAAGACAGAGTACCTCATTATGACGCGTGGTCATTGTCAGACTGCTGATCATTTACAATCACTGCAGGTTGGGGACCAGTCCTAAAAGAGAGTGCAATAGTTCAAATACCTAGGGGCACTTTTCACTGAGAACTCGTCATGTGAAGCAGAGATCAATGCCAGAATACAGGCAGGAAACCGATCTTACTACAGCCTAGCACAACTGCTTCGGTCCAGATATCTCTCCAGACAGTTCAAGATTCGACTGTACAAAACCCTGATCCAGCCTGTTGTTCTATATGGCTGTGAGACATGGGGCATCCGGAAACAGGACTTCCCTAAGCTCGTTGTTTTTGAGAGAAAATTGCTTCGGAAGATCTTCGGTTTGGTTCTGGATGTAGATACAGGAGAATGGAGGATCAGATACAGCCAAGAGCTTGAGGAATTATATCAGAAGCCCAACATAGCAGGAACAGTCAAAGCCAAACGAATGCAGTGGGCCGGATGGAGGATCACAGATGGCCTGGGAAACTCCTGGATTTCACACCTACAGGAAAGAGACCGCGAGGGAGACCCAAGAAGCGTTGGAGTGATGGACTCCATGAAGATTTAAACGAAGTGTCAATAGATGTGAATGGATGGCGGATAGCAGCAATGGACAGAATATATTGGAGGAGGAAACTTGTAGATGCGTGCGGTCAACTGGGCCTGAACACGTAGTAGTAGTAGCAGTAGTAGACGACAGAATGTACCAATAAAAAGTCGCACTTTGGGAAAGAGTACAGAATCACAATAACGTAGATCGCTGAGTAGTGTGGTATGTCCAGAGATTTGGAGACCAGTACGCCATGTCAAATTATACCTCCCCACATCATAACACCAGTATTACCAAAACGATCATGTTCGCGAATGTTCCTGGGTATATTACGTGTTCCCGTCTCTCGCCATATTACTACTCAAACTGAATATGCTCTCAACCGAGAAAAGCCCACGACCCCAGTCATCGTTGGTACTGGCAGCATGCTGCTGATGTCAACGGAACACAACGTACCGGTTGCCGGGCAAAGAGACCACCCCCAGGCCGGCGGCGTGACGATGAGGACCGTAATACATCTTGCCTTGGAGTCATGGTAAATGTGGTTGTTACTGAAGACATGAGCGGGAACACGGGCTAACCCACAGTGTTTTGAAATGGAGGGCAATGGGATTGTGTAAACGACTCTGCAAAAATTATATCTAGTTCTTTTATTGTTATTTTTTTTAATGGAAATCCGTATTGTGTGGACCAGTTACTTCTGATCTGTCATATACTTTTATATTGGAAGGTAACACGAAAAATAATAATTAATAAAGTAGAACAATAATATGTGAAGATTTGTTTTGTATATTATCAAGCGTCCACAACCACAAATTACCACTGACTATAGTAAAAAGTACTGTACAATGAAAAATTGGTGATAACACATCACATATGATTCGAGTAGACTCAATGGCACCATAGTCTGATGTTGCAAAGTAATGCATCCATTGATGAAAGCAATGACTGTAACAGAATTACAAGGTTTAGAATATTCTGAGTCAGTTTTCAGATTTTCATAGGCAGTACTAGCCCGTTTAACTTGACAGTTCATTTTTGCTTCTAGTTCTTTCTTTTTCTGACAGTTTAGTCGTATAAAATTTCTATCTTCAAATGCCACTGCGTGGTTTTGCAAAGCCAGTATTGAAAAACTGATAAAATATTTTACAGTACATGCCAAGGCTATGTTGTTTCTTGTCGCTGTTTTCGCACTTATCTTGATAAAGACTGCACATATTGCTAATGCTCATATCTGCCCACGAATATGTCACGTTGCGTAGGAAAACTGTTTACTCGTATATGTGCCGACGCAAATTCCTGGTCCTCCTCACTGCGTTTATTTGGGCGATTATTACGGCTTCCTCGCTTATCCATCTTAAATAAAATTTTTAGCTTTTTATGTTATGTTACACGGAAATCTATCATTCTGAATGTACGTGTAGTGTTTTGTTGCCTAATGAAACACAGAAACTAATTTCAGGAATTCCAGATGGTCTCTCCTGTGCATTCATAGGCGATCTTTGCTTGTACCGAACACTGCTACACAAGCTTCCTTACAAATCTGAACGTCTAGTTCACCTACAGTAACCTTATAGACGTTGACTGTCTGCCACCCACTTCTCTCCGGATCATCAGTATACATTCGTTTGACAGGATGCAGATGCACACATTCAAATAATTTTGAAGATCACTGTTACTTAGATTTCGGAAATCGTGTACCTGCAAATACAATACCGAAGCATTTTCTCGAATAGGCTCAATTTGAACCTTGTGATTTGCCTTTTTCACTACATCCTTATAATTCCTGTACTCTTTATCATTGTTTAGCTTCTTCTTCTCTTCTCCTTTGAGCCAGTTTTGTGGATTACGCTTCCTCTTTCGATAATTTCCACTGATTTTTCACACCTTCGTCAACGTTTTCCATTTCTACATCGGTCGTGTTCACTACTTGTATTCTGTATTGAATGTGCCAACTGAACACTTCAGACATTCTAAATTAGTTTCATATAGAGATTTTAACTTATTTTATGATTTTCATTATTATTATTATTATTTATCTTTTTTTGCGAAAATCAGTATTGTATGGCCCAGTTACTTCTGATCTCTCATTTCCCTTATCTTGGAAGGTAACATGAAAAATACATATTACACAACGGTTCTATTTCGTGTTTACACTTTTATTCAATTCAATATCTTCCTCAGCCCCCAAATGTTTCAGATTTCAGTTAATTATCTGTTGCCTGTTTATCATTTGGCACACTATCAGCTGTCTTGCTACTCAGCTTCTTTCCGCAGGAAGTGAGCCGGAGTGAAGCGGAAGGTTTGCCCGTTTTTGACATTACAGAAATCATATCTAGCTAAACGCAAGAAATTCCCTGCGTTGTATTAGCCTAATGTGATATTTAAGGGTGCGACCAATATGAATTTTGATATTTCGTGTACCGAGCAACAGATGGAAGCATTCATCTCTGAGTCTTCGTATTTGAGGGTTATCCCGTTTTTCCACGCATGTCTTCAAGTGCTTCCGATGTTTGACGTGGGATCCTTCTTGTGTGTTGCACGATGTAGCGGTTATCTGCTGCTGTAGTGTACCGTAGTCCACGACCTCTTCTCCTTCAGGCAGAAGTGCCTGTCGTTCTGAAGTTCCCCACCACATAAAACAATGCTATGAGCTGTTCCAAACTTCTGAGCTACATTTCTTCCAGCTTCCCGACGATTCTTCCCCGTGTGAAGTCGTCCAAATATTATCTCCGGGCCATGTTGCAATGAGAAACACCCCCACAGTGCCTCGTAGCTGCATGTTGATACACACACACACGCACACACACACACACACACACAGACAAACACACACACACACACACACACACACACACACTGTCTTTTTTCTTTCATTCAACTGCCTCGTGTAGCGGGGCGATTGGCGCTATAGTCACGCTGATTTCCCGCTGTGTGTCATCCAGTTTTCTGTCCCCGACCGGGCTTCCACACTTTATTTCGTTCCTACCTAGTCGTTAATATGCGATGTTGCTTTGTCTACCTCATCCTGAAGTTTTGCAGAGCAGCGTAGTCGCAGCGTTTTCTTCTTATGCGCTGCCCTCGTACTTTGGTATCCCTCCTATCGCATTCCCACAGAAACCCCCATGAGCCACGTTTCCACCACCGTCGGAGTCAGCACAACTGTAGATTGAGCTAATTGCATCGTCCTCTCTCGGGGCTACCGCTTGGCTTCGCTGCTGACTCCTCAATTTGCGTGGAACCCCAACACTAACCCTCATATTTCGCACGGTTGCCACTTATCGCAAAGGACATTTGCCTCCCAGGACCAGCTGATGTCAGGGTAAGCTTCCAGGCTCTCGAGTGCGCGCCCACAGCGTGCTTGCATTGTTCTAGCTCAGCACTGTGGTCACGCCAAGACTGCGACAGTGGAGAGGCTCTCGACTGCGCCCTGCTGGCCTCCCTGCATGCGGACCGACACCGCGCGGGGATCGCGAAATGGTTCCAGGAAAATACGGCTGGCTCAACACTAGCAAGGCTGATACAATCAGACCAGCTGCAGTGAACATTACCACTTTCACCAGTAGAGCTATTACATGCCGGTTCCTTCCTACGCACACCCACACCTGACACGGCGTTAAGAGCAGCTTTCTCTAGGCATGAAATTATCCTGGTTTGTCACTTTCCGCGCAATCCGTCTGTGGTGTCACTGATATCTCACAAGGCGACCAAGGACCCGTCAAGTATGTTATCTGGTTGTGCCTAGTGTACCACTGGAATACGTGCAACTACAGCGCTACAACTCCGTGACTGAAGCGAAAATAAATTTGTTCATTAGTGAACTACGAGTACTACCGACTTGTTACCTGTGATAAGATGAAATATTTTTTTAAATAACAAATTACCTCCAAGTCTGATTTTAATGCCACTGATTCACATTTCAGGACCTGCGTCCATTATAAAATGGCTCTGAGCACTATGGGACTTAACATCTGTGGTCATCAGTCCCCTAGAACTTAGAACTACTTAAACCTAACTAACCTAAGGACATCACATACATCGATGCCCGAGGCAGGATTCGAACCTGCGACCGTAGCGGTCACGCGGTTCCAGACTGAAGCACTTGATCCGCACGCCCACACCGGCCGACGCGTCCATTATAAAACTATCCAATGTATGTATGTTACCACGATGGAAAAACTGTATAAAAGAGAGCAATACAAAAGGAGAGTAATTCCAGCAGCTACCCCTCCCAGACGATGAACTTCTACCTGACGTCTACCCCTCCTACCAACTCTAACCCCACCTTCCTCCTACCTCCTCCTCAGGACCACCTCTCCTCCCCCTCCCAAGTGGCTTTCCCCCCCTCCTATAGCTCCTCCCTCTCCTGTGCTCCCCTTCAGTGTCCCTGCACTCCCTCCTGCCTTCTCATCCATCTTCATCTCCTGCCCACCTGTCCCCTGTCTCTTGGTACATCCCCTGACTCCTGACTCCGCTATTACTTTCATCCCACCCCCTCCCCCACTGGATCATGCTCTCCCCTCTTTTTCCATCTCCTCAGGCCTCTCCCTCGGCAGGTCCCTCCTGGCAGGTTTTATTCTTTGTCGTGCGTGCTTCATCTTTTAAAGTGGGTTTAAGGTGCCTTTGTTCTGGAGAGTTTTAATACTATGGCCAACTTTTAACCTTTGCGTATCACTTCAGTGTCTTTTTTGTGGTCTACGAATCGCCAACTGTGTTTCTTTAACCTTTTGTAGACTTTTTTAATTGTCCCCCCATGAACATCTCCATGTCAGTGTATATTTTCCCACCATTGTCTCCCCTTACTCTGTTTTTATGTCCCCCTTTTCTTCGCCTTTATATTATAATCTTCTCGTTTTATTAGCTGTCATGTCACTCGGCTGAAGACCGGCGGATTGGCCGGGGCAGGGGAATTAAATCACAATAAAGGAAAAAAGACAGAGCAATATAAAAATAAATTAGTGAGCAAGAGACAGATTTCCATCACAGCTATTAACACATTGACGCTATGATGGGACTCATAGTATAGCCCCCGACGTTAAGCTGAGTTTCTTTCAGCCACTGTCACCATCAGCTTTTGTTCAAGCATCTAAATCAGATGGTGTTTGATTATAAGCAGTGATAGTCCTGTGCATGCAGTGAAAATTACTCAGTGTTTTCCAGCTATAAAATTTGAAATAAAATTATGCTAATGTGGGAGATCAAAATATTGAAAGACATCCGGTATTCCTCTCGATAATGTGGGTATTTTCGACAAAATGAGGATGGCGGTGTTCAACTTTTATTTAGGGTACAAGGGGTGTTCAACAAATAACGGAAATTTTATTTCTGGAAATAGTTTTGTTTACTCGTCTGTGTCAATGATATGCCCATCAAAATTGTGCCCATTGTATTATTACACACTTACTCCATCTATTTTTCAGTCCTTGAAACAGTTCTGTAACTAAATCTTTGCGACAGATTTTAGCTCAGCCATGTGTTTTTAACTTCGTCTATGATTGTAAAACGATGGCGCTTTTAGATTTTCTATGTGTGTGAGATCAGAAAAAGTTACCACGGACCATGTCTTTGTGAATGCGGAGGATGACTCATTATAACAGTAGTGTTTTCGGCCAAAAATTCACGAACAATGAAAGACGTGTGACCAGGTGCGTTATCCTAATGCAAAGGCCTTGAATTATTTCGCTACGAACCCTAGCGTATTTTTTCGGCTTGTCCACGAAAACGGCGATGAACTTATACGTAGTATTCATTACTGAAAACTTGACGGCGTGGCAAGAAATCTTAACGTGCTATTCTGCTGGAAACGAAGAACACAACCTAGCTGGGAATAATGATCTTTAGTTTCGACACCATAACTGTTAACCCATGTTTCGTCACCCGTTTCAGTAGTTCCACGGCATTGTTGACTTCATCTAATGACTCCTTAGCAACTTGCATATGTAGCTTTTTTTTCGAAATTCAACAAACTGTGTGGTCACAAGTTTCATACCCAAAATACCAGAAAAAATGTTTATGTGATGAGACAACTGATAAGTGAACAATAATGTTGAAATGTGTGTGAATTTCTAAGGGACCTAACTGCTGTGGTCATCGGTCCCTAGCCTTAAACACTTCTTAAACTAACTTAAACAAACTTATGCTAAGAACAACACACACACCCATGGCCGAGGGAGGACTCGAACCTCAGTCGGGAGGGGCCGCGCAGTCCGTGACATGACGCGTCTAACCGCCCGGTCATTCTGCGCGGCTGGTATGTGAACATCATCAGTGAACATCATCAATGAATTCTGTAATTGTAATTCAGCGATTCTTTATAACCATTTCTCAGCTTTTCCTCGATTTCATCAATTGATTATGTGCTGGTAGTCCAGGGAGCTCATAATCTTCATTGTTTTTACGGCCTTCTTCGAAACATTTATACTTCTTGTAAACTCTTGATTTTAAACGCAGTGTAATTCTTTTACATATGCAGCAAAATAACCCATGATGGACGGAGCAAGGAGAATTAAAGCAGACTAGCACTGGCAAAAACGGTATTCCTTACTAAGAAAAGTCTACTAGTATCAGACATAGACCTTAGCTTGGGGAAGATACTTCTCTGACTGTATGTTTGGGTACCTAGTATCAGACATAGACCTTAGCTTGGGGAAGATACTTCTCTGACTGTATGTTTGGGTACAGCATTGTATGGTAGTGAAATATGAACTGTTGGAAAACAGGGACAGAAGAGAATAGAATAATTTGAGATGTGGTCCTACAGAAGAATTTTGGAAACGAGGTGGACTGATAACATGAGAAATGAGGAGGTTGCGAGCAGAATCGGCAAAGGAAAGGGATGCACGGGAAACGCTAACAAGGAGAAAGGACAGAATGATAGCACATGTGCTAATACATCATGAAATAACTTTCATGCTAATAGAGGGAGCTGTAGAGGGTAAGAAATGTAGGGGAAGACAGAGATCGGAATACATACAGCAAGTAATTGAGAACGTAGGGTGCAAGTAATACTCTGAGCTGAAGATGTTGGTACAGGAGAGGAATTCGTGGCAGGTTTCATTAAATCTGTCAGAAGACTAATGATTCAAAACAAATAGATAAAAGTAAAAGAGTCACCACATACAGCAGTTGGCAATTATAAAAGTTTTCTGCACTATATTCCCGTCTTATAGCAAAATTTAATACAGATTCTCTGATCGATTTTTGAAGAAAATAAATAATCGCAGATACTTCCAAACCCGATGTAACCTTTGTGACAACCGACAACAGACTAATTACCCGGAATAGCTTATACCACACAAACAGTTTTCGGACACATTTATCAACACAACGGAACATATCTCCATGTCGATCCAAAATAAAATTCTGTCATTATGAATACGCTACATTAGCCAAACGTCCGGACTGAACTCTTCAATAACTTCATGCTCTATGTAGTTCTTTTGTAGTATTCAGGTACCATACAGTCATCTGTTACCTACGAGAAAGTTCATACTATTGTCCACTGCATATGATCAGTCTTCGAGCCCCCATATCTCGTCACACTTCCAGACTTTAGATATAAAGCCATACTGCCACTTTCGCCTTTGAAATTTTTTCTTTCCTTGATTCTTTGAGTACTCTCTTAAAAATACTATCATTTGCGTCAAGGACAGTTTTCTATTCACTTAAGTCTTACAGAAAGGCAAAAATCAGTTAATACCAAAATAAAAATATAGAGATCGAGTAACACCTGTCTGTTGTTGGAAGCTACACTCCGAGTGCGAGTCGGCACCTGCCGCGGCCTTCCAGAGCTAAAGAGCAAAACAAACAACGTAACGTAGACTCTGATGCGAACGTAGAATCAGTTCCAAAGAGAAACCTCTGGAGTGAGAGCCACGCTGCGATTCGCCACACCGAGTGAAACAAATTAAAGAGACGTGAAATCCTTGTTTGACGCAGGCGCTGAGGCTACTGGGGGGGCCGGCAAAAACTGGTTGCGTATAAATCACTCGTCAGGAAGGCTGCGAGCAGTCACAGGTATTACAAACAGCATCTCCCTCCGTGACCCGAACAGCCGCTAATCACGTTTCTGACGTGGTGGCCGTTTCAACTACACAGATCTTCCTCACGATCCGCGCGTGTTGCGTGGATTAACTAGTACAGTCCAGAGGAACAATGTAACAGGAAAACATTTAATTTCGTGTCACGGCGAATCAAGTCAGTACGCTCAGTTCCTAACTCGCAGCATTGGTGCTACAGGTTTCTGAAAACAAAATCAGTAAAAAAAAAGTTCCTTTCTAAGGACCTGGTACTTCGGTGGTCAGCAAATCTGGCAGCCATACGAGGGATCCGCGTTCAGTACCATGTACGGGCACCTTTCTGTGATGGGAAGACAGAAAAGGCGTTAACTCATCCCTGCAAACTCGTGAGAACCAGTGAGCAGCTACGTGAAAGAGAAGTAGATTCTCCTGATACGGAACTTATATTAATTGGCAAAAGCAGCTCTACGCATGACATATAACAAAACTTTTCGCTAAATGTAAGACAGAAATCTTACCTAAAGTGCCCTTTTGGTTTTAGTCATCAAGACATATGAAGGCTGTTAACAATTTTGTTGTAACATTTTGCGTCAGCAAAATGTAGCATTCAACGCACAAAGAACGCTGCATTTTCCTTATTGCGTACTAATTTTCCATTGTGTTATTATCCACCGAAAAAATTAGTAGTTGGTGCTTGGCATAAAACCATAATATGTAACGCTATAACATAGCATTACTGCTGAAACGATTAACGTAATTCATTTTGTGCACGGGCGACTCTGCTGGTGTAGTAGATGCAGTGCTAGACTCCGACTCGCGAGGTCCTGGGTTCAATTCCTGGGTTCAATCCCAGGTATGAGGGGGATTTTGCTTCGTTCTAGTCCCTCCAGGTCGGTCCGAGCTCCACTAAGTCTGCTATAAAGCTGAGCAGAAAATATTTCCTGGGATAAATGGTGACGGAGGCCACGGACTCTGCTACCGCCTCCTCCCCCCTTCCAACAATAGTTGCGCGGCGAACGAAATGCTGCACTCAGCCTGCAGTAAGGACAGAAACCCGTTCACGAAGTGAGTGCCAGAGTTTACTTTTCTTCCTTTGCACAAAAGGGATTTGTTTTTAGTTCTTTGTTGTATGTTACTAGTTTCATTGTTGTGTAGCTGTCATAAACTAAACATGAAAAATGAATTTTTTTGTAAATGGAATATTATCCGAATAAATTCAAAACTGTTTTGTGACATCTGTGTTACACACATTGGCAATCCCAGGGGATTTGTAGTATGTAGAGCTACTGTAAAGCGAGGCCTCAAAAAAGGTCTCTGACAACGGAAGACGGGGTACACCTGCGAGTGAAAAAGAACAGATGTGTGCCTCTGGCGCAGCGATTATGTGTGCGGCAATTTCTGGTGTTAAAACAGTCACTTCAAGGGCCGGAGCACATTGGTCACATATGCTGCTACTCTTTCTTCTGTTTAGTCATCAGTCTTATGACTGCTTTGATGGGGTCGGCCACGAATTCCTCACCTGTGCCACTCCTTTCATCTCAGAGTAGCAATTGCGACCTACATCCTCAATTATATGGTGGATGTATTCCAAGCTCTGTCTTCCTCTACAGTTTTCACGCTGTAATACCATGCTGCTTCTAGAGGAATAAAGGAAAGAGTACTGTTTATTTTGACGCAGGAAGTATAAGTAGTGAAACTTCCTGGCAGATTAAAACTGTGTGCCGGACCGAGGCTCTAACTCGGGACCTTTGCCCGAGTTCGAGTCTCGGTCCGGCACACAGTTTTAATCTGCCAGGAAGTTCCATATCAGCGCACACTCCGCTGCAGAGTGAAAATCTCATTCAAGTATAAGTAGTATTTGCATCTGGAGACGAGACATAATAATAGTTGCCACCCAGCTCATGCGTGGTACCTGCAGCTTTTAAAAATGTAAGATAAAACCGCTTCCGACTTTTAACTTGGTAAAAGGCTTTCCGGTATTTTGAGTGATTTACGCGATAAAATTTTCCTTTGAATTTTGATTATAATTTCATATACTTCATTATCCTGAGCTATTACTTTTGGGCCAGGATCTATATGCTATTATTCTAAGTTTCGAGAGTTACATTTTCAATGAAAAAATTAATTTTAATACTACGGACAATTACTTTGCTAGTAAGTAAAAGTAGCTTCTTTCTTGAGATGAAAATCATGTCATTGCTAATTATTAAAGTTATTGAATAACGACCTAATTACAACAATAAAGAGTAAATTTTGAAGTTAATGTCTATCAGATATGTTGAAATCACTGAATTTGGAAGAGTATAGAAAATTTTACTTCTTATTGAAGAATAATAACAAATTTTACGTTCTTTTGTAATTTTCGTTTCGATGTCTTCACTGTCGTATTCCGACCTTGCCATGGAATTTTGCTGTTGTTTTGAAATATTTAACGTTCAAATAAAATAATTGTGTGAGTGAATTTTAAATATTTGTAAAGTAAATGTACAAAAATTCGCAACAGTGAGGTCACGCTTCGTCATTACTTTTGTCTCTCATGCTAATGTAATCCCTTCAGATTTCACTTTGTTTATCATTATTTTGAGAAATTCTAGACTTCTGACTATATCATCTTTGACTTAACTAAGTATTTTGTAAACCCTCGAATAGAAAACTTCAGATTAGGGCAAGTAATGACTGACGTCATCATTACATGTGTGCATGGATGTGTAGTTCATCTTGACAACTAAATGAAAGGCAGCTTTATTTTGTCTTGCGCGTTTCACTTGTTTTATTTGTGAAGCATTTTCTGGGGCATGTAACAGCCGCTTGTTATACGTACATAGTGAATGCGTTTTATAATAGTTACAAATATGTTAATTTAATGTGTTTTCTTTTGTTCAGATTAGAAACAACTTTTGGAGAACAAGTTTCGTGAAGTTAAATTATCATTTGGTATTGCTTACGATTTCTGACCTTGTTAATCCATGTGTATCGTCCTGGAGAAGTATTTACTCGGTTTCCAAACTCCAGATGGACGATTTTCGGTGTTTCATTGACCACATTTACTTCAGCATTTCATATCCACTTTTCACTGAATGCTGAATGCATGTGTTTGTAGTGTGCAGTGTTACCAACTGTGTGTTTGTTCATTTGTTTTGTGTGTCTGCACGTTTTGTTATGTGCACGTGTTGTTACGTGCGAGTGTGTTATTCCTTGCGTGAGTAGCTTGGATATCTGTGTGTGTGTGTGTGTGTGTGTGTGTGTGTGTATTCGGTGCGTATTGGTTCAGATCCATGTTTTGTCAGGTGTTTGGCAAAGGCAGAACAGCTATTTTCAAACTTTCAGATTGTTATATGTCTTTTATACCTAGTTTTGAAATTTCTGCCTGACATTACCACATACACTGATTTGCATTCTTGTCGGTCTAGGTGGTATGCAACCGTTCGCTGGTTTTCTCTGGTTTGTCTGTTGCTGGATTTAAATATGTAATCCTTGTTTCTTTAGTACATTTGCTATTCCGTGTGTTGATTTATGTTTGTATGTTTAAGAGTGCCATTTCCTCCTGTCAATCATCTAACAAGTGTTACTGTTTTCGTTTCTTCGTGGTTGTAGTGTCTGTACCGTTTTTGGGGTTTTGTGATGCTTGTATTCTTTGTTTGTTTCAATTTTCTTCAGTCATGTTTTAATTTTTCGATTGACTTTTTGTACTGTATGGGTGTCACACCATTGGTTTTGACTCTGAGTTGTGTTGTTTTTTATTCTTTTTCATAGTTTTATCTGCTGAGTAATTCAGTTTATATAAAAGGGATCGAGGAGCAGCTAATTTTTAATTTTGTGAATGGCTGGGCGTGGCATGTGTGATTGTGTTTATTGCTTATGGCTATCTGAAGGCGTCAAATTCCATTCTTCATTATCCTAGAAATACATTTACTTAAGTGTTTCTCTTTCAATGGTGAATTGAGTGTTTTTATGTATACTATTTATGTCTATGTAGAGTTTGTGAATGGCTGGGCGTGGCATGTGTAATTGTGTTTATTGCTGATGGCTATCTGAAGGCGTCAAATTTCGTTCTTCATTATCATAGAAATTCATTTACTTAAGTGTTTCTCTTTCAATGGTGAATTGAGTGTTTTTATGTATACTATTTATGTCTATGTAGAGTTTATTTTCTCTGTTGTTTCATCTTCTATACAAGTTATATAATCTACAAATTTGTACCAGTATACTATTTTGTATCCTTTCTTTGAGAAGATTGTATCAAAGATTCTAGTTTCTTTGACGTTGATGTTGCTATATTCGTGTCCCTTATGCTGGTTTCCCCCGACACGAGACGTCCACGTCGATTAGGTTTTCTGAGACCCGATTCAATATACTTATTTGCAGTACCTGTTCTCGTATCAAATCTTTGACATACTAGATCTTTGAATTACAGAAGCAGTTATTTGAGACTCCATTACCACGGTATAGGTGATTGGTCTGAGCAGTTTTACAATTATATTATTTTTCAAGTAAAGTTGGTACATCCAGATCGGCGGGATATACTGAATATGTATAAGAGACGGAACAAGTCTGTGGATTGCAAATGTCTCACGCGTGCTGTAATTATACTGCGCAACACAAATAAAGGATTACCTCTTCGAATCCCCGTAATTGTCTCCCATTGCCACGTATAAGTTTTAAATTCGGCTCAAAGTTGTCTAAAATCCTGTCTGTATTGGTGCAAAAGCGTGGCGTTCTGCTACTTCACCATCGGCCTTGGCGACGCTTAAGGCAGCAAGGTGTCGACACGTACGAAAAAAGGGGCCATAACTCCGAATCTTGTGTGTAAGGTGGGTCAACTGGCACCAGATTTCATCGCCCTGTGCAACAGATCAAAACCTGCGGTCATACTGCAATTCTTAGAGAAGGACTTTATTATCTATGGGGTAGGTGTGGGGGGGGGGGCTGGAGGAGGGGAGGGGAATTTGTCAGCAGTGTCAAAGGTTGGCTATAACGTCATCCTGTTGTTCATAGCACTAGGATCAGCAGTGTCAAAGGTTGGCTATGACGTCATCCTGTTGATATTAGCACTACTAACTGTCTTTTCCGACCCGGAAATGTGTCGAAATCGACATCCTAAGGAAGGGTTGGTTTCAATGGCGCTCTTTAATCCAGCCCCTGAGGTCTTTTCGCGTCCATTGTGAGCGTCGATGGGTCTGAAACGTTTTCCTCGGCCCCACCGCAAGAAAGCCGCGTGATTTCAAACGCTGGCCGGCGAGGTTCTGACCTCCATCGCAGAGGTGTCAAAAGAAGGGATGAAATGTGGGTATGTGACACGTCCATGGTGGCTTTTGGAAGAATTATGGTGACATTTGGTTTCACTGTGACCTCATTAACCCAGCTTACATCTCACATAACCTCTTAGCTCTGTCTTCTTAAGCTCTGTCTTCTTACTCGCATGCGTCAACAGCTCGCTGTCTGAAGCTTCCCGAGCCCGTGATGTCGCAGGGGCCCATCCTTGTGCATCATTACGGAGTACGGTTGTAAGAACCTTTGAGCCAAGTTCCAAACTTCTGCGTCGCAACAGCAGACAATTACAGGGTTTTGAAAAAGTGATCATTTGACTCTGATGCGATATCGAAATCAGATGAACGTGGGAGGATTAGTTGACTAGTAGAATCAAGAACGTTAAACTGGACGTCAAACTAAGGTAACATTGGGTGTGCCCCAAGGAAGAATAATAGAACATCTAATGTTTTCAATATTCGTAAACGATTTAAGGGCCATTACCAGCAGCATTGTTTGTGAGGACAGGAAAGATCTTCGTTGGACGATCATAAGGAATCACAAAAAGTATTGGAAACCATTCCTTTTGATGTAAAGAATGGCAGCTTCCTTCAAAAGCGGATCAGTAGAAGACAGTGACTATAACGAAGAAAGAGAACTCTATAGCCTGATGATAAGTTTACTAACCAACATCTTGAGCACGTCACATCATTTAAGAAACGACATGAAATTGGCTACGTACGTTAAATAACTACTGGAGAAGACGATTGGGACTAGCATTTGTCGAAACTGCTCTCGTAAAATGGAATGTATCTGTCAAGAAAAACTGCATACAAGATACTACTGCGATCAATTTTAGATTAAATTTTATTTTTTCCAGTCATAGGAGTCCTTACAAAGTAGGCATGGCGACAGAATTGCCGTAATTCAGTGCCGCGCTTCTAGGACCGTAACAAATGGGGATTGCTCTAACGAAAGTCTAACAAAAACGCTCGGGGAACACAAATGGGCGTACTCAGACGAAAGAAAATGAAGTTCTCGCGAAATCCGTTGGGTAAACTAGGAGATCGTGGATTCGAAGGAGGATGTCTCGTAGGGAACATGACAACAGAAAGAGAGATATTAGTACGCGTAAATAGGTATATTAACATGCATTTTCCCCTCGATCAATGCAAAAATGAAATAGGAAAAAAATCTATAATTTTGCTAGTACGCGCCATGCGCCTTGCACTGGACAGTGGCTTGAGTAGTACACTGTGGTGACAAAATCCGTGTGATACCTCCTAATATCGTGTCGTTCCTCCTCCTGTCCTGCTCAATGCAGCAACACGACGTGGCACGGACTCTTACAAGTCGCTGGAGTCCACTGCAGAAATATTAAGCCATTCTGCCTCTATTGCCGTCCACAATTTACACGAACTGACCTCTCGATCACGTTTCGTAAATTTTCTATGGGATTCACGTCGCGTGAAGTGGGTGACCAAATAATTCGCTCGAGTTGTCCAACATGTTCTTCAAACAAATCCCAAGCAATTGTGTCCCGGTGACATAACGCCGGTGTTTGAACATGTGAAGTCCATGGATGACAGCAGATGGGTTCCAAGTAGCCATACATAACCATTTCCAGTCAATGATCTGTTCAGTTGGAAGTCAATTCGATGTAAACACAGCCCAGACTATTATGGAGCCACTACCGGCTTGCACAGTGCCTTGTTGACAATTTCGATCCATCGCTTTGTGGGATCTGTGCCACACTCGCATCCTATCATCAGCTCTTACCAACTGAATTCGGGACTCATTTCATCAGGCAACAGTTTTTTTAGTTTTCTAAGGTCCAACCGATACGGTCACGAGCCCAGGAGAGGCGCTGCAGGCGATACCATGCTGCTAGCAAGGGCACTTGCGTCGGTCGTCTGCTGCCATAGCCCATTAATGCTAAATTTCGCTGCACTGTCTTAATGGAAACGTTTGTCGTACGTGCTACATTGATTTCTACGATTATCCCACGCATAGTCGCTTGACTGTTGGTAGCGAAAAGTCTACGCAAAAACTGCTGCTCTCGGTCGTTAAGTGAAGGCTGTCGGCCACTACGGTGTCCGTGGCGAGAGGTAATGCTTGAAATTTGGTGTTCTCGGCAACTCAAGCGTAATTAATTTCTTTCTCTCTCTCTTTCTCTGTCTCTGTCTCTCTCTCTCTCTCTCTCTCTCTCTCTCTCAGTGTTACAATACTGACATGTCCGATAGAAGAAGGGTTCAGAAAATGTCGGAATAAGGGTTTTCGTTATATACGTTGTATGGCTACACTCAGAGTTAGTGATAACAATAATAAAGTTTCACTACATTGCCTTGCAATTTTTAGAAAAAAAAGGGTAGATAACGATAGTATTGTCAGAGAAGGAGCTTTACACATTTACATACATCTTTCAACAGGCTTTAACAATTATTACAATTTTTAATCAAACACCCTTCAGTATGTGTATTTGTAGAGTTTAGGCTAGTGTAATGAATGCATGTACACTATATATGTTGCATGATGATGATGACAAGGAAAGGAAGAGGGTGAAACGTGTTGCTCGACACCACGACTACCTCCAATAGACCTACCGAGCTTAGCGTTCCTATCTGAAGGACTGATCACCTTCAGGAGTGTCATGTGCCCTCAGTTCATCAGACAATGTGGGGAGGTATGAAATTTAACAATAGCACATTGGCACAAAGACTGGCAGTTAGCATTTTTAAGCCACTATCTCTCCTCCCCTTGACAGCCAAATACAGTCACTGAAAATTCCATCCGCCAGTAGGATTCGAGTCAGCTTACCTCCGAGTCATGCGGCAATGCACATTCGTGGGATGGCGTCCAAGGCTACGGAGGCGAGACTAACACCAGAAAATATACATGAAAGAAAAAAAAATTCATACTAAAATATTTAACAGTTGTCTTCTCTCAATCTTCCACCAGCATGGAAGAAGACGACGGATTTTTTTTCTTTTTTCTTTATTGAGTTTCGATTCCCTCCAAAGGGGGCGGGCTGGCAGCAGCTTAGTATGCCACTCGTCAGCCTACAGAATTTGTTTTAAAAAGAGGAAGATAATAAATAATAAAAACAGGCGATAAAATGGAAGACCTAAATGGTAACATAGCAGAAAAAAATCGTGGAACTTAAAACATAGAAACAAAGGGATGATGATGCTAATAAAATACATATGAAGCAGACAGGTAAGATAATAGACTGACAATTAAGAAACACGGCGACAGTCTGGTTTCTGTTCCCAAGAGATATAACATTCATACCCAGCAACATCATGATTTCTATTCGCGACACTTTGGAAAGACGAACATCACTGAACAATCAGTTGAACACTGCACTAAAAAGTTGGCAAATATGACATACCACAGCCGAGGGCAGGTGGTGGGAACCTGGACAGAGACGATGGGAAAATAAAAATGGTGGAAGGAGAGGAAAAACGAAGGGGGAGGGGGAAGGGGGGAAAGGAACCGATAGAGGATGAGGACCCATAAGGACCCATAAGGGGGGGGGGGTGCTGGGCAGACGCTACAGGGAGTGGGAAAAGGCAGAGGAGGGGAATACAAAAGGACTCGGGGGCGGGGGGGGGGGGGGGGGGGATGACGACGGAATCATTCGTGGTCAAATATAAATTGCTATGGAATGTTTGGTTTGAGACGAAATGCTTAACTGTACTAAACAGACAGTGTGTGCCCACCACATTGATTAAAGCGGAATGGTAACGTGGCAAGAAAAAATGCTTAGGTGCCATCCGAAGAAAAACAACAAAGGACACTGAAAGAATGATTAGAGACAGGGAAAGGCACCATACAAGAAGAGTGGTGCGTCGGCTGACGCGGCCAGGCGAGGTCGCCTCCGCGTGCATCAGCTCTGGGTTAAGGCGTGAAGGCCGCGGCTGCAGGTCCGAGGCACCTGTCGCGCACCGCGGCCAGTCTCAGGCGGTGCGCAGGCGCAGGTGCAGCCGGGTGGAGGCGGCGGCCGGCCGCGCCGTTCCGGTCGCTGAATTAATTCTCTCCCTAATGGGACCGGGGCCGCGAGCCGCGAGCGTGGCGAATGCCCGCGGACGCGCTGCGCCGCACCGCGCAGGCGCACACCCGCCGTGCTAACGACGTACCGGCCAACAAAAGGACCGCGCAGAGCCGAACCGAACCGAGCCCGGCCGCGTGAGGGCCGCACGATTCCGATCGCGAGGCGCTCGCCACGCTATCGGCGCACATCTCTTGTTCGCGCGTGGTCAAAAGCTGGACGCCTTTACAGCAGCAAACTGAAATCCGGGAGAGGAACGTGAGGCTAATCCCCACTACACCTCGAAGAAAACACCTCCAAACCTGCATTTCGTTTTTGAGGAATTTTTTTATGGTTGCGCCGTAAGACCTTAAGCGCAGTTAGTACAGACTATTCAAGCAGCCTTGGTACACATTTCTCGTTAGCAACGTGATTGCTGATTTATCTACTATGACTTTTGCTTGTAGTATACACTCATTTGACAAAAGTCCATGGGATACAACCTAATATCGCGTCGGACCTCCTTTTGCGCGGCGTAGCTTGGCATGGACTCAACTTTCTAAGTCCTCTGCAGAAATACTGAGGCATGCTGCCTGTGTAACCAATCATAAATGCGATAGTGCTGCCGGTGCCGGATTGTGTGCACGAACTAACCTCTTCATTACCTCCCATAAATGTTCAATAGGATTCATGTCGCGTTAAATCTTTCGCTCGAGTTGTCCGTCATGTTCTTCAAAGCAATCACGAACAACTGTGGACCGGTACATGGCGCAGTGTCATCCATAAAAATTCCGTCATTGTTAGAGAAGCATGAACTCCGTGAATGGGTACAAATTGTCTCTAAGTAGCCAAACATAGCCATTTCGTCAATTATCAGATCAGTTTGACCAGAGGACCCAGTCCATCCCATGTAAACGCAGAACACACCATCATGGAGCCACTACCAGCCTGCACAGTATCTTGTTGACAACTTGGATCCATGGCTTCGTAGAGTCTGCGCTGCACTCGAAACATATCACCTCTAACCAAATGAAATCGGGACTGATCTGATCAGTCCACGTTTTTCCAGTAGTTCCAACCGATGTGGTCACGAGCTCGGGAGAAGCGCTGCAAGCGATGTCGTGCTGTTGGCAAACGCACTCGCGTCTGTCGTCTGCTGGCATATCTCATTAACATCAAATTACGCGTCACTGTCTTAACGGGTACGTTGGTCGTACGCCCGGAATTCATTTGTGCCGTTATTTCAAGTAGTATTGCTTGTCTGTTACGACTGACAGACCTACGCAAACGCCGCTGTTCTCGGTCGTTAAGTGAAGGCCGTCGGGCACTGCGTTGTCTGTGGCGAGAGGTAATGGCTGAACTTTGGTTTTCTCGGTACAGTCTTGACATTGTGTATCTCGGAATACTGAATTCCTTAAAGATTTCCGAAATTAGAAATCCATGCACCTAGTCCCAACCACTAATTCGCGTTCAAGGTCTGTTAATTCCCGTCGTGCGGCCATAATCACGTCGGGAACCTTTGACGCCAACCACCTGGGTATAATTGACAGCTCCGCAAATGCGTTGCCCGTTTATATACCTTGTGTACGCGATACGACCGGCATTTGCTTATGTGCACATCGCTATACCATGATTTTTGTCACCTCAGTGTATCACTTCCTTGCCACGACTGTGGACTCGTTCTGTTCGCTAATATGGACGCTGCAACCCGTTTCAGGGAGGTGCGGCTTCTCGACGGTGTGGAGATGGGCAGGTCCTCACGAAATATTTAATAGCTCGCTGGCCTGTGAACTTTACTATGTCGGCAGATGTTTTCTAGGAACCATTGAGAAGAAACGCTTGAATGTTTAAATAGGAAGCAGCATTTTATAGACAAAGAACACTGTTAGCAGCAACATGAAATCGCCCTCTAAAAATGTGCACACTCTGCTCCTGAATAACAATGACTGAAAGACCTGACTTTTGTAAGATACGTCAAACGGTTTGTGGGCCAAAAATTCGTTTAGTCTGCCGGCACCCCTCGCTAGGGTAGGAAAAAACGACCCATGATCCCCGTGTAGTCGAGGTGGTATTTTAAATGTATGGAGTTGGGAGAAAGTGATCATCAACGAAATAGTGCTGCCAGTACCGAAAGCCTTCAAAGAGTTCGCCCTTTTGCGGGCTTAGTATTGTAACTGAGTCCTTTCCGATCATCTAGTCGAGGAGTGTCGGCGCTCAGTAGGCAGAGGTCGTATATCATATTTCGGAACCTGTATGTAGCTGGAGATGGTGCTCGATGAACGAAACAGACGTGGTAGAGTTTAGATATTTAGGAAATTTCAGTGCGGTTGTTTTGTGTGATTATTTCCAAGTGGACTTTAAACTGTCACCCGATCTCCCTTTGTGGATGTCATCGGAAGAAGTTCCTACAAGAACTGCATGAGTTACATGAATTGTTAACGGTGTATACATTCCAGTTCAGTGGGAGAATTTCGGAACCTCCCAGTTGTGTCCAGATGGGTGTGATTTCCTAAGGGACCAAACTGTTGAGTTATCGGTCCCTAGACTTAAACAATAATTGAACTAACTTATGCTAAGAACAACACACACACCCGTGCCCGAGGGAGGACTCGAACCTTCGGCAGCAGGGTCCGCGCAATCCGTGTTATGGTGTCTCTAACCGCGCGGCCACTCCGCGCGAACCTTCCAGGAGGCGGACAGATGGCTACAGGGCTTTGCACAGATGTAGGTAAACTAAATGTACAAATTTGCAGAGCTATTAGATGAGATAAAATGAAACACATTTGATATGTGACACATATCACTGGTGCACGTTTTTCCAACGAGGGGCTCACGCATTCAAATAATTGATACGTCTCGTTGGGCTATGACCCCACAACCATCGTGGCAGATGCACATTTACGTTCGATCTCCAGCAGTAATCCGTGCAGTCGCGATTAACAACGTGTCCAGGTGGTGCAGCCGTTAATGCAACTGCTTAATAAGCAGGCGATATTGAGTCTGAGTCCCAGTCAGACACACATTTTCACTGAACGGCGCTGATTATGCATGAAGTCCCGATGCAGCTGATATTCTCAGTTCCTTTCCTTTCCTCTCCTTTCTCTCCCCCCTCCCACTCCCTCTCTCACACCTTCAATTTACATAACAATTTCATCGTACTGCTACCAAAGGTACGTTTTTTTTATTAATGCTAACAGTGTTCACGTCCCTGAACAAACAAGTGTGTTATTGTAGTTTATGAATGAAAGTTCCTACCGATGTTTACATGTTGTTAATGACTGTTTACGCTTGAAAAGAGCTTACCAAATCATGTCATGTTTTCAAGACTTGTTTACCGTCTGCTAGAAACAGGATCCCTTAGACCATGCCGACGGAAACTGGTAGACCTCGCAATTTATTGAAGCTGTTCAAAATGGCTCTGAGCACTATGGGACTCAACTGCTGTGGTCATCAATCCCCTAGAACTTAGAACTACTTAAACCTAACTATCCTAAGGACATCACACACATCCATGCCCGAGGCAGGATTCGAACCTGCGACCGTAGCAGTCGCACGGTTCCGGACTGCGCGCCTAGAGCCGCGAGACCACCGCGGCCGGCTGTTGAAGCTGTGTTTCAGCGAGCTGAGGGCAATGCACGATGCGTAACAAAGGAACTAATGACCTCCAATGACGTGTAGAACGTCCCACACGAGATGGACATCCCTCCACTCGTATCAGGTGATACAAGACCTAAAAGCTGACGGTTGTCACCAGCATAGCGATTCCTGCAAATAGTGTCAACACCAATTTGTAAAGATTCCTGACTTTCAAAATTGTGTTTTGTTTACTGATACGGTAGCCTTCAGATGGGAGAAAGTAGTTAAGAGCCGCAATAGTCACGCCACGTCTGGGAGCTCAAATATTGTCGGGCAGCTCGTGTGTTTCATTATCAGTCGATATTTTAGAAATATGTGGACTGGTATTGTCCACAGCCATAAAACTGAGTCATGTTTTTTGCCGGACGCAATCGGTGGGGGAAATTATGGCACCTTTTCTCCGTGAAGAGCTACCGGAAATGTTGGAACATGTCCCGAATGAATTTAAGTGACGATTATGGTAGCAGTATGACAGCGATTTACCTCACTTTGCTGTCTGATGTCAGAGAACATTTTAGTCAATATTGTCACCAACTGTTGGATCGGGAAGGGTATCCCGTACCGTGACTACCACTTTCTCCGGACCACTATGGGTTTTTTTTTTTTGTCGGGCGGGGGGAGGGGGAGTGGAAGCCTTCGGTGTATGTGGCACTGACAGACAGTCCAAAGCAGCCAGTCCCCCTTTTGGCTGAAGCTTCTCAGGTCACCTTTACTGCATCTCTATCGATACAACCTCTGTGAGATGAGACGACGCGCGATTAAGCGTCCATAGCCTCATCAATGAGTTTTTGGATTGATTGTTACTGACTGCGTGGGAATACAGCAGTAGTTAATGTATAGTCTTCATACGTGGTTGGCTGTGAACACTCGCTCGAAGGAAGGTTGGAAAAAATTTAAGTAGGATGCTGAATTTTACTGTCGAGTGCCGGAAGAATATTGTACAGTAATTAACAAGTAGCGAATGTCGTCCAAGATTGGCACGTTAATGAAAGTCGATGTTTTATTCGAATCTCGTGTCATGATTTCGTTACTATCATTCAGTACCACGTTTCCTACAAAGTATATAATAAACTACTGGCGTATCAGTCTACTGTGCCTAATGATCTTCACCTAGCAAGGACTATACTCGACTAGGACTGATGAGGAATGCACACTCCTACAACACACTAACGCAACCATCAACTAACAGATTACACTAACGGACAAAAATTGAAACACCACGAAAGAGTTCTGCAATATACACGAAGGCTAGAATGAGATTTTCACTCTGCAGCGGAGTGTGCGCTGATATGAAACTTCCTGGCAGATTAAAACTGTGTGTCAGACCGAGACTCGAACTCGGGACCTTTGCCTTTCGCGGGCAAGTGCTCTACCAACTGAGCAACCGAAGCACGACCCACGCCCGGTACTCACAGCTTTACTTCTGTCAGTACCTCGTCTCCTACCTTCCAAACTTTACAGAAGCTCTCCTGCGAACCTTGCAGAACTAGCACTCCTGAAAGAAAGGATATTGCGGAGACATGGCTTAGCCACAGCCTGGGGGATGTTTCCAGAATGAGATTTTCACTCTGCCTCGCAGGAGAGTTTCTGTAAAGTTTGGAAGGTAGGAGACGAGGTACTGACAGAAGTAAAGCTGTGAGTACCGGGCGTGAGTCGTGCTTCGGTTGCTCAGTTGGTAGAGCACTTGCCCGCGAAAGGCAAAGGTCCCGAGTTCGAGTCTCGGTCGGGCCCACAGTTTTAATCTGCCAGGAAGTTTCATAGACGAAGGCTGATTGGCGTGTTTCCTCATCTGAGCGATGGTGGCTTTTGAAATTTCGCACCAGTCGCACATGATAACGCAAATGAAATTTCCTGTAAGTAAACAATGAAACTGCCATAGTCGTTAGCCACCGTTAAGCAAGCATTTAACATGAAAAAGACACGATTTTTAACTGCGAGACTTCAAAAAGACTTTACAGGAATGTAGCCACTGTACATGATTGATGGCGGCGGTGATCACCCGAATGAACGGTCGCAAGAAGACGGGAATCCGGACGGCTACGTGGCACAACCGACAGGGAAGACCATGGTGTTCGGCTTGCGACTCTGGCGCATCGTACTGCATACACATGCAGCAGCAATCTGAGCAACAGTTAGCACCACAGTGACACAACGAACTTTTTTACAAGTCGGTTACTTCAAGGTCAGCCCTTGGTCCTACGTTCCACTGATCCCAAATACATCACCACCATTTGCAGTTTCAGTGGTATCAAGCTAGAGCTCGTTGGAGGGCAGGGTGGAGGTCTGTTGCATTTTCAGATGAAAGTAGGTTCTGCCTCGGTGCCAGTAATGGTCGCGTGTTGGTTAGAGGGACGCCGGTTGAAGGCCTGCAAGCAAGCTGTCGGCAAACCTAGATACAATGGACGTACAGCTGAAGTCACGGTCAAGGTTGCGATTTCGTTCGACAACAGGAGCACTCTTGTGGTTATCCCACTCACCCTGAATGCAAAACTGTACATCACTCTGGTGATTCGACCTGTTGTGCTGCCATTGATGAACAGCAGTCCGAGGGATGTTTTCAACAGGACAGCGCTCGCCCACATACCGCTGTTGCAACCCAAAGTGCTCCACAGAGCGTCGACATGTGTCTTGGCCTGCACGATCACCAGATCTGTCTCCAATTGAGCACAAGTGTGGCATAATCGGACAAAACAACTCCAGCATCATCCACAAACACTATTAGCTGTCCCAGTATTGATCGACCAAGCGCAATACCAACCAAAGGGAACTCCATCCCAGAAACTGACATCTACTTACATTAAACTTTCTGGCGGTTACACCGGTTATTAATATACCACATTTCACATTTGCAATGGCTTATGTCGCTCTTACGTGTTCATTAACCTGTGATCTTGCTATGTTAATCACTTAAATATACTTAGACAAATGTATTCCCGAAATTCCATTACTCTACATTAATTATTTTTTGGTGTTGCGATTTTTTCCGTCTGTTTATGGGCTACTGACACCACTGTAGAAACCGTTTTAGCCAACAAACAATATATGTGAACACAGACTGTTAATCTTTGGCGCCATACGTGACAGCTGTAGGTGAGGCAAGACGGCTGGTTGAGGTGTTCGTTTTTTTAGTTGATTTACTGATTCACTAGCAAGATTACAGCCTACATGTCTTCTCTTACATCTAACCAAACGTCTTTAGTAAGTCAAGAATTTCAATTTTCTTAGCACATAGCAATAATTATTATAACAACAGCGAGTATAGTAATGACATATATGTAATTTAAGAAATTTCAGTCTTATTAACGTCGTGTTACGTAATTTCCTCGTTACGTTCTTGTCGAATGTGAGTAATGACATCAACCAGAAATATGTGACAGCAGTAAAGAAGGAATCAAATGAGAAGTTACATGGTCATAGACAGTTTGAGAAACAATACAGGAAGGTTAGCAGATGAAATGGAAGGAAGAAGGAAAGCAGACTGAGATGGGAAAAGATTTCTTCCGTCGAAAAAGGAATACAACGGAAAATACTGAGAGAGAAACTATAGTGATGATATTACCTAAATTCTTTATCTCCCCTTGAATAAAGAATGATTTTGGATAAGGCAAACAGGGCAGTTTGTTCCTGTGGCATATAACTGGAATGAAGAATGAGATGGATACATTTTTAGAATTATGCATAGGTACATATCACATCTGATATTAAAATTATCTAATTACGGTAAGTATCTCTTTTTGAGAAGAGATGCTGTGGTCATGAGAAACTAAGAAAACAAGAAAGAAAAGAGATCGTGTGAAAATAACTATCTGGTCGCTTCCACCGTGAGTACAGAGCGGACGGACACGATCAAACTACTCGGTGTTACAAACGTATCTTAGGCGAGCATCCATGGCTTGTTCGTGTCGCATGGACTATTCACCATTTGTGCCATGGTGAATTACAATTGAGTGGACTAAAGATTGGACAGACTTCTGTTTATTTAAGGTGGAAGTATTTTTTTCCACATTTTTTGATTGCATATAGGCAACACAGAGATTTTTCTACATGCTGAAACAGTTTTAGTCATGTTCTCACGTTGCTCACCAGTGAATCTGATGAGATATTTTGTTGTTTTCCGACAGAGTAATAGATGCTACGAAAGAGTATCGAAGAAACTGTTTCATGGAAGAGTCCATTGATCATCTTTCAGTGCGATACGAGGGATAGCCTGTGACTTCTCAGGGTTTAGCTTAAGACCCATGTTTCGTGCCCATCATGATGCAGAACAAAGATTGTCATTCATATGGTGACAGCAGTGTTCTTAGGCCTGGCGCTTAGTTGCAACTGGAAGTATCCAAAATATACGTGGTAGTTACAGGAACGGAACACAGATGAGGCGTCATTGACACACAGCAACAAACCAAATGGTGAGTCCTGGGGGATTCCTCCAGTACATTTTTCATGATGGCTTATCTGATCCACAGACATATTGATACACGTTTTTGATGTATCTTGCAAACAACAGTTCTGCTCGTTTGAGAAATTCAGTTGTTTAATTTTAGTAAGTAACATACCGAAATCAACAGTGTCAACAGGTTTGGTGAAATACAACGGTTTTAAAATCGTGACTTCAAACCACTGCGTGGTATACTTACTGTTGGCAGTCATTTTGTGCTGTGCTATGGTGTCTTCAGAATATTGATATTTTATCATTGCCTTGAGGTAATCCGTTAGCTATTAACGAACCATGTTCTGAAGGACGTTCGACGCGGTGAACATTATGCACATTGGCTAATTCCTTGGTTATTATGAATGATCACTCCAAGTGAAAGATTGAAGATGCTTTTGAGAACTGGGATAAAGTATCAGTAACATGCTTTCTCTCTCAGACTGAATAACAAGTACATTGTTTTCGTTCTACCGATTTATATACAAAACAAAAAGTATTGTGCTTGTTATTCAACCTTAAATACGGAATTTTACTACCAAGAAGTAATGGAAGAATCTATAAATAAAAGTAACATGTTTTATTACCAGCTAAAACTGTTGGAAACGTATTCCCTAATCCCTAGGCTGTCGGGGAGGTTTCCAACCCATACTGCATGCTGTGATTAACATATTTTACAATTGCTTAAGAAATTGCTTAAGAGTCAGACTTTTAGAACCGTGCAGGAGATTTTTTTCACATTCACATTTACATTGGCGTGATTACTCTGCTATTCACAATGAAGTGCCTGGCAGAGGGTTCAAATCACCAGCTTCAAGCTGCCTCTCTACCGTTCCACTTTCGAACGGCACGCGGGAAAAACAAACACTTAATTTTTTCTGTGTGAGCTCTGATTTCTCTTATTTTATCGTGATGATAATCTCTCCATACGTATGTGGGCGCCAACACAATTTTTTCGCAATCAGAGGAGAAAATTAAACTTTCATGAGAAGATCCCATCGCAACGAAAAACGCCTTTGGTTTAATGATTGCCACTACAATTCACGTAGAATGTCTGTGGCACTATCTCCCCTATTTCGTGATAATACAAAACGATCTCCCTTCTTTGTACTTTTCGATGTCATACGTCAGGAATGACCCGTGGTCTAAGGGTAGCGTCTTTGATTCATAATCAAAACGTCTTCGGTCTCGGTTTCGAACCCCGCCACTGCCTAAATTTTGATAAATAATCAGCTTTGGCCGCCGAAGACTTCCAGCATAAGAAGTCAGCCTTATTCTGCCAACGGCCTTGTCAAAGAGGGCGGAGGAGCGGATAGAGGTTCAGGGCACTCTCTGGTCCTAGGGGTGGGAAATTGCCCCTAAAGGTGGAAGAATCAGCAATGATCAACGACATGAGGATGCAGAAGGCAATGGAAACCACTGCATTAAAGACACGTAACGTGTATCCACAGGACATGTGGCCTGTAATTGAAGAAGTGTCATGATGATCTCTCCATTGGCAAAAGATTCCGGAATAGTCCCCCATTCGGATCTCCGGGAGGGGACTGCCAAGGGGGAGGTTACCATGAGAAAAAGATTGAATAATCAACGAAAGGATAACGTTCTACGAGTCGGGACGTGGAATGTCAGAAGCTTGAACGTGGTAGGGAAACTAGAAAATCTGAAAAGGGAAATGCAAAGGCTCAATCTAGATATAGTAGGGGAAGGAAGACAAGGATTTCTGGTCAGATGAGTATCGGGTAATATCAACACCAGCAGAAAATGGTATAACAGGTGTAGGATTCGTTATGAATAGGAAGGTAGGGCAGAGGGTGTGTTACTATGAACAGTTCTAATCAGAATCGACAGCAGACCAACACCGACAATGATAGTTCAGGTATACATGCCGACGTCGCAAGCTCAAGATGAACATATAGAGAAAGTGTATGAGGATATTGAAAGGGTAATGCAGTATGTAAGGGGGACGAAAATCTAATAGTCATGGGCGACTGGAATGCAGTTGTAGGGGAAGGAGTAGAAGAAAAGGTTACAGGAGAGTATGGGCTTGGGACAAGGAATGAAAGAGGAGAAAGACTAATTGAGTTCTGTAACAAGTTTCAGCTAGTAATAGCGAATACCCTGTTCAATAATCACAAGAGGAGAAGATATACTTGGAAAAGGCCGGGAGATACGGGAAGATTTCAATTAGATTACGTCATGGTCAGACAGAGATTCCGAAATCAGATACTGAATTGTAAGGCGTACCCAGGAGCAGATATAGACTCAGATCACAATATAGTAGTGATGAAGAGTAGGCTGAAGTTCAAGACATTAGTGAGGAAGAATCAATACGCAAAGAAGTGGGATACGGAAGTACTAAGGAATGACGAGATACGTTTGAAGTTCTCTAACGCTATAGATACAGCAATAAGGCTCAAATGGTTCAAATGGCTCTGAGCACTATGTGACTTAACATCTATGGTCATCAGTCTCCTAGAACTTAGAACTACTTAACCCTAACTAACCTAAGGACATCACACAACACCCAACCATCACGAGGCAGAGAAAATCCCTGAACCCAGCAGTAAGGAATAGCGCAGTAGGCAGTCCAGTTGAAGAGGAATGGACATCTCTAAAAAGGGCCATTTCAGAAGTTTGGAAGGAAAACATAGGTACAAAGAAGGTAGCTGCGAAGAAACCATGGGTAACAGAAGATACTTCAATTGATTGATGAAAGGAGGACGTTCAAACATGTTCCGGGAAAATCAGGAATACAGAAATACAAGTCGCTGAGGAATGAAATAAATAGGATGTGCAGGGAGGCTAAGACGAAATGGCTGCAGGAAAAATGTGAAGACATCGAAAAAGATATGATTGTCGGAAGGACAGACTCAGCATACAGGAAAGTCAAAACAACCTTTGGTGACATTAAAAGCAACGGTGGTAACATTAAGTATGCAACGGGAATTCCACTGTTAAATGCAGAGGAGATAGCAGATAGGTGGAAAGAATACATTGAAAGCCTCTTTGAGGGTGAAGATTTGTCTGATGTGATAGAAGAAGAAACAGGAGTCGATTTAGAAGAGATAGGTGATCCAGTATTGGAATTTAACAGAGTTTTGGAGGACTTACGGTCAAGTAAGGCAGAAGGGATAGATAACATTCCATTAGAATTTCTAAAATCATTGGGGGAAGTGGCAACAAAACGACTACTCACGTTGGTGTGTAGAATATATGAGTCTGGCGATATACCATCTGACTTTCGGAAAAGCATCATCCACACAATTCCGAAGACGGCAAGAGCTGACAATTGCGAGAATTATCGCACAATCAGCTTAACAGCTCATGCATCGAAGCTGCGTACAAGAATAATATACAGAAGAATGGAAAAGAAAATTGAGAATGCGCTAGGTGACGATCAGTTTGGCATTAGGAAAAGTAAAGGGACGAGAGAGGCAATTCTCACGTTACGGCTAATAATGGAAGCAAGGCTATAGAAAAATCAAGACACTTTCATAGGATTTGTCGACCTGGAAAAAGCGTTCGACAATATGAAATGGAGCAAGCTGTTCGAGATTCTGAAAAAAGTAGGGGTAAGCTGTAGGGAGAGACTGGTCATATACAATATGTACAACAACCAAGAGGGAATAATAAGAGTGGACGATCAAGAACGAAGTGCTCGTATTAAGAATGGTGTAAGACAAGGCTGTAGCCTTTCGCCCCTACTGTTCAATCTGTACATCGAGGAAGCAATGATGGAAATAAAAGAAAAGTTCAGAAGTGGAATTAAAATACAAGGTGAAAGGATATCAATGATACGATTCGCTGATGACATTGCTATCCTGAGTGAAAGTGAAGAAGAATTAAATGATCTGCTGAACGGAATGAACAATCTAATGAGTACACAGTATGGTTTGAGAGTAAATCGGAGAAAGACGAGATAATGAGAAGTAGTAGAAATGAGAACAGAGAGAAACTTAACATCAGGATTGCTGGTCACGAAGTCAATGAAGTTAAGGAATTCTGCTACCTAGGCAGTAAAATAACCAATGACGGACGGAGCAAGGAGGACATCAAAAGCAGACTCGCTATGGCAAAAAAGGCATTTCTGGCCAGGAGAAGTCTACTAGTATCAAATACCGGCCTTAATTTGAGGAAGAAATTTCTGAGGATGTACGTCTGGAGTACAGCAATGTATGGTAGTGAAACATGGACTGTGGGAAAACCGGAACAGAAGAGAATCGAAGCATTTGAGATGTGGTGCTATAGACGAATGTTGAAAATTAGGTGGACTGATAAGGTAAGGAATGAGGAGGTTCTACGCAGAATCGGAGAGGAAAGGAATATGTGGAAAACACTGATAAGGAGAAGGGACAGGATGATAGGACATCTACTAAGACATGAGGGAATGACTTCCATGGTACTAGAGGGAGCTGTAGAGGGCAAAAACTGTAGAGGAAGACAGAGATTGGAATACGTCAAGCAAATAATTGAGGACGTAGGTTGAAAGTGCTACTCTGATATGAAGAGGTTAGCACAGGAAAGGAATTCGTGGCGGGCCGCATCAAACCAGTCAGTAGATTGATGCCCAAAAAAAAAAAAAAAAAAAACTTCAGTCCCACTCGATGCGGATCCCATACCGTACAGCAATACTCCAGAATTGGGCGTACAAGCGTGGTGTAAGCAGTCTCTTTAGACCTGTTGCATCTTCCAAGTGTTCTGCAGTCTTTGGTTTGCTCTACATTATCTAGGTGTTCGTTCGAATTTGGATTATTTGTAATTGTAATCCCTAAGTATATAGTTGAATTTACAGCCTTCAGATTTGTGTGACTTATCGCGTAATCGAAATTTAGCGGATTTCTTTTAGTTCTCATGTAAATGGCTTCGCACATTTCTTTACTCAGGGTCAATTGCCACTTTTCGCACCATACATATATCTTGTCTAAATCATTTTGCAATTCGTATTGGTCACCTGATGACTTTACAAGACGGTAAATTACACCATCATCTGGAAACAATCTAAGACGGCTACTCAATTTGTCTCATATGTCGTTAAAACAGATCAGGAACAATAGAGGACCTATAACACTTTCTTGGCGAACGCCGGAAATTTCTTCTGTTTTTCTCGATGACTTTCCGTCTGTTACTACGAACTGTGACCTTTCCGACAGGGAATCACGAATCCAGTCGCACAACTGCGTCGATATTCCATAGGTACGCAGTTTGGTTAGAAGACGCTTCTCAGGAACGGTGTCGAGAGCCTTCTGGAAATCTAAAAATACGGAATCAATTTGACATCCCCTGTCGATATCACACATTACTTCATCAGTATAAAGAGCTAGTTGTTTTTCGGAGGAACAATATTTTCTGAACCCGTGGTATGTGTCAATAAATCGTTTCCTTCAAGGTAATTCATAATGTTCGAATACAGTGGATGTTCAAAAACCCTACTGCAAATCGACGACAGTGATGTGGGCCTCTAATTCAGCGGATTACTCCTACTTCCCTTTTTGGGTTTTGGTGTGACTTGAGCAATTTTCGAGTCTAGGTACGGATCTTCCTGTGAGCGAGGTGTTGGATATAATTGCTAAATAAGGAGTTATTTTATCAGCATACTCTGAGAGGAACCTGACTGGTATACAATCTGGAGAGGAATCCCTACTTTTATTAAGTGATTTAAGCTGCTTTGCGACACCGAGGATATCTACTTCTATGTTTCTCATCATGGCAGTTGTTCTTGATTGGAATTCAGGAACATTTACTTCGTCTTCTTTAGTGAAGGAGTTTCGGAAAACCGTGTTTAATAGCTCTGCTTTAGTGGCACTGTCATCAGTGACTTCACCGTTGTTATCGCGCAGTGAAGATATTGATTGCGCCGCGCGGGATTAGCCGAGCGGTATAAGGCGCTGCAGTCATGGACTGTGAGGCTGGTCCAGGCGGAGGTTCGAGTCCTCCCTCGGGCATGGGTGTGTGTGTTTGTCCTTAGGATAATTTAGGTTAAGTAGTGTGTAAGCTTAGGGACTGACGACCTTAGTAGTTAATTCCCATAAGATTTCACACACATTTTTGGTACTGATTGCGTCTTGCTACTGGTATGCTTAATGTGTGACCAGAATCTCGTTGGGTTCTGCCAGATTTCGAGACAGTGTATCGTTGTGGAAATTATTGAAAGCATCTCGCACTGAAATACGCGCTATATCTCGAACTTTTGCAAAACTTTGCCCGTCTTGGGGATTTTGCGTTCTTTCAAATTTTGCACGCTTGTTTCGCTGCTTCTGCAACAGTGATCTGACCCATTTTGTGTAGCATGGGGGGTCAGTACCATCACTTATTAATTTATGTGGTAAATAAGTCTCAATTGATGTCGATACTATCTCTCTGAAATCAATCCACAACTTTTTATCACCTTTTTTAAATAGATACTTTGCGTTTCTTTTTTGTTGGTTGTAGGTGTTACGGTACTCAGCCTAGCAGCTACTGCCTTGTGGTCGCTAATCCCTGTATTCGTCACTATACTCACTATTTGCTCGGGATTATTTGTTGCTAAGACGTCAAATATGCTTTCGCAACCATTTACGCTTCGAGCGGGCTCGTGAACCAATTGTTCAAAACAATTTTCTGAAAAAGCATTCAGTACAATTTCGGATGACGTTTTATGCCTGCTACCGGCTTTAAACGTATAATTTTTCCACCATATCGAGGGTAGATTGAAGTCACCACCGACCATAATTGTAGGAGTGGGATACTTATTTGAAAGTTTTCTTTGAACAGTTCAGCAACTATGTCTATATCTTCGGAGTCGGGGGATTGGTAAAACGATCCAACTGCAGAACATTTACCAGAGAAGTACCATTAACAGATTAAAGGGAATGACTAAAGGCAAGTTTCTTGAATCTTGTGTATCTTCAATACAGCTTCCTTTTTTGCTTAATGTCACTTACTCAGTGGAGGGGGGGGGGGTTAAACCTGTAGAGGGAGGCAAGGCTCGAATACCGTAAGCGGGTTCAAATGGATGTAAGTTGTAAAAGTTATACCGAGATGAGGCTTCCACAAGACAGACCAGTGTCCTCCACCGCAACAACAATCTAATGATTTCACCACATATGCAGTGTCTTTAGTTACAGGTATGTACGCTAGACGGCCAACTAACTCAAAGACGCATATTATTTTTGAGTCATATCAAATTCTAGTCCATGGATGTGGGTATGTGCTTCCGTGCTCTCAGTATCATTGTGTAATGGATACATCAGAAATGGGCGCTGTTAATGCAAGCTACGCCACTCACATATCACAGCCGAAGTAATTTGCGTCATTATTTATGATCATCAGAGCAACTGCTTTGATCAGAGACATCACGTTACTTTCTGAGTCACATACACCACGTCAGTTTATCATAGAATTCGGGAGATTGCTCTGTGTGCTCGTCGATCCGGCAAATGCATTCACCTCACACGAAGGCAACACCTGGATCGATGTTACGTTACATTTCAACCGTGAGTGGATCAAGGAACGACGTGATAGTGGCAGGTTGACACATGAGTAACGGTTCGCGCTCGTTCTTCGTGGTGCTTATCGATATGAATCGAGTGTGATGGGTCACCATACAGGGTAGCCTAGCCCAGGCTAGCCAAATACGTCAGCTTGAGTACAACTGCACGCTCCCTGGATTCCTCATCTTGTATCGAATCAAGGAGAGTTTTCTTTGTACAGTCCTTATGGATAACGATTCTATTAACGGCACACCCTTGAGGATTTTCAGGCGTTGGTAGATGTTTGTAGCGAAAATTTAGTGTTTCACTTCTTCCTAACAAAAATCGAAAACAAGTTGCAAATTACTGCAGTTAACTATCGGTGAAAGATCTTTCGTGCTCATTGATTGGAAGTGACAAGGCCTGCACCCGTGTTAGACGATACAGTCGCATGAACTGCTCACTTAGGATCTCATGTGCGGTACTACGAGACGTACCGCAGGCTACGCCGACACGTTCTGAATCTTATTCATATGCCTGCAGAATATGTTCCTCTTTGCTAAGCATATGGTCAGTCTTGGTCTACCTCAATCCACAGTTCTCCAGGATCCTTTCTCACAACGTCACAACAAACAATAACGAAGGAGACGTGAGGCGGTTGTCTTCTACCTGAAGATGCATTTTGATACAAAGCTTTGAATGTCTATCCTTGTAATGGATGGTAACCAGGACTTCGGCTGCTCAGTATGAAACGAAAACACCTGCAGCGGCCAATTTTTTGCATCTAGTTGCGTAAATAATTCGTTGTTCAATTTGACTACCTTTAGGTCCGAAGTAAAAAAAAAAAAAAAACCATGACAACAAACTCAAGTTAAAAAACATACTAGTAAGAGGACGGTCTACAAATTAATAATGAATTACCATTACGCAGATAGTATTAAAAACAATGTGTGAGACAATTACAATCAAAATAAGATCAATAATTAGATAATCTATGGCTCAGTAGATGGTAGTTAGGTGGCATAGTAGCCTGTAGATTCCCGATTTAATCATACAAAAACGCATGGGGATACCTGTGGAGTATGGTATGAATATGAAAGGATATATTCAGTGAAATAAGAAAGCAAGTAAATCAGAGATATATGCATATATATGACAAGTAGTCAGCGGTTATTTTAAATGTTCGATCTCTCACAGTATATTTTAATACTTTTTGCATGGTGATGCTTCGTTAAGGTGATTTACACTACTTCTACTTTTTATGTTTTTGATTAAATATGAGACATCTTATCTGAGGCTGACATACTACGTTTCTGACCTCTGATATATGGATTAGTCTTTACTGTTACATGATATTTTGTATATATGTGTTTCTCAGTTACTATCCATAAAATTTTATAAGTGTTCTATTTTTAGTTCTGAATAGTTCATTAATTCTGATGTAACTCCCTGTACGCTCTGGCTATTGGCAAATACTTTTTTTTAAATTCCACTGCGTATTACTGTCCTCCCAGTTTGCATACCACCCTCTTACTAGAATGTTAGCTTGAGTACGTTGTCATTCTTGTTCTTTACACAGGGGCCTGAAGATGATCTAACGGAACACCAATTTGTTTGCGTTAACAAATTAAATGCAGAAGTGACAGCTGCAGGTGTTTTATTTTTTATTTCATTCTAATACGTCCGTTGTGCCTTGGCTCCACTACTTTTCTCGCAACTATAGACAAAAATCCCACCTGTCTGCACAGGAAGTGTATAACCTACTTATCAATTTCACACTTCTGAAACATTCAACAGAGATTAACCTGAATATCAGATTTATCAATGTCTCCACAGCAGCGCTTGCCACTAGGATATAAATGTACGCTAGAAAACTTGGTTGGATGTATAATAGCAATCTGAATGAATAATATGGTACTTTATTATTAATTTCAAACATCCGGTGTCGCATTTTACCTCTGTCACAAGATACCGCACGGAGCGTAGTGAAACGTAAGCAGTATAAATATGTATTTTTACCTGCTTTGAGCTTAGATAACCCACTTCTGCCTCATACTGAAACGGACAGAGCTCCTATATTTTAGAGAACAACCTCATACCGAGTAATATTCCATCACGTATATAAGGGGATTTATATATTTTTGGTGTAAAGTAGTCATTTATTAGTGTGGACTCGTGAGAATTGGACAACTGAATGTGTTTTTGCTAATAATAAAGAAAGAAATTCAAATGAGATTTCAAAATGAACCTTACCCGAACGTGAATCATTAACAACAAATCACTCAAAGCACTTTAACAGCTGAGTGTTACAGTCCTGTTATTGTATATATTTATTCGATTTTACACTATTCTCGATTGTTCTCATAATTTCAGCCTCACAATTTTCTGCGCCGCGACGCGTCTCGCACTTTCCTCACGATGTAACCAGAACTATTAAGGCGGCGCAGCGAATGTCTGGCTGCCTGGAGTGATGGAAAATCCATGGACATGAGGCATCTTGAAGACAGTTACAGATGGTAACAGCACGCTTCATAGTTCCGTGAAGTCACGATTCCTTGCATTTTTCTTCTAAGAGCACAATAAAGATGAAGCAAGAGACGCAAATAGGATGAGGAAGCGTAGGGTATATTTTCCCGACAAATATAGTCACTCGATAACGACACCTAAAGGTTTACATATACAGTCGAGAAAGCAAAAGTGCTATTACATTTCGGACGCTTATGATATTGCAAGGACACGTAACAGACCCTCTGGGTTTTTAGTCGGTAAACATCTTGAATCGGCTTGAGAAGCAACAAGAGCAGATTTGCACAATAGAAATCTAAGACTCCAAATAATTAAGTCATGAATTGGTAAGTACAATAGTTATGTAGAGAACATATCAGGAAACCGTTACGGGAACATACTTATGTAGATGTTGGTACGCATATACAGCGGTGCAAGTTGGTAGGATTATCCTAATATTCGTTACATTTGTAGATGATTCGTAGCTGTTTGGTAGAAAAAACTCATGTTAGACTACGAAAAGCGTGAACGTCTCTTATTGATCCACTTATATTACAATGACCTACTAACGAATGCAACAAAGCAAATGTTAGTAGAATAGTAGTATTTTGTTTACTTTTAGTATTAACTTTTAAATGTATATTTCCACACCTAATATGCAAATTCACATTTAAGATACCGGCGGAGGGTTCATAGAGCGACTTTATATTTCTCGACCGATGCAGTCTCGAGGAGCACGTAGAAAAATATCAACAACTAAATCATTTCATGCGAGCTCTGATGTCTCGGTGATTGAAATTGTGTGAAAATATCTCATCCAACGAAAAACGCTATTGTCTTAATGATTGCTACCACAGCTTGCGTTTCGTATCCGTGACACTTAGCCCCTATTTCATTGTCGTAAAAAAGATAGATGCTCTTCTTTCAACTTTTTCAATGTCCTGAGCCAGTCCTGTATGGTAAGGATCCCATACGGAGCAGCGATACTCCAGAAGAGGACGGACATGCGTAGTGTAAACAGTCACTTTAGTAGACCTGTTGCATCTTCTAAGTATTATGGTAATGAAACGCCGTTTTCGTTCGCTTTCTCCAAAACATTTTCTGTGTGGTCGTTCCAGGTTAACTTACCCGTACTTGTAATCCCTAGGTGTTTAGTTGAATCAACAACCTTAAAATTTGTATGATTTATCGTGCAACTGAAATTCCTTTTAGTACTAATGTGGAGGGCCTCACACTGTTTATTGTCTACAGTTAATTTACCCTTTACTTACGATACAGATATCTTGATCAAAGCTTTTGCAACTCGTTTTGATCTTCTGATCTGGTAGATGACAGCATCTTCTGCTATCTCAGAGAGCTGCTCAGATTGTCTGAGATATCATTTACGAACATTAGGAATAACAGAGGGCCTAGAATGCTTCCTTGTGGAACACCAGAGATTTCTCTTTCACTCCCGAACTTTTCCTAAATTACTACGAACTCTGGCATTTCTGGCAGGAAATCAGCAAGCCTATAATAGAAACTGCTTGTGAGGTACGGTATCAAAAACCTTCTGGAATCAAGAAGTATGGAATCAACGTGAAAATCTCTGTCCTTGTGGAACACCAGAGATTTCTCTTTCACTCCCGAACTTTTCCTAAATTACTACGAACTCTGGCATTTCTGGCAGGAAATCAGCAAGCCTATAATAGAAACTGCTTGTGAGGTACGGTATCAAAAACCTTCTGGAATCAAGAAGTATGGAATCAACGTGAAAATCTCTGTCCATAACCCTCGTTACATTGTGCGAATAAAGAGACAGTTGTATTTCACAAGAACGACATTATCTGAATCCTTCTGCGCAACAGCGAACCAGTACGTTTGTCACATTCTCAAAAACATCTACAATTTCCTCGTCCATGCTCCTATGTTATTATCCGTCCCATTGGTTTCTCTTTCGTTATTTCTTTAGTTAAGTTTTCTCTTTTACTTTCTGCCCTTTCCCGGAAAAATCAATTTCTCCCTGTCTTATTCTTTTGATATTGATGTCATGACTGTCTATTATCATTGCCCCCATTTGACAGGAGCATATTATCATGAGTAATATTCTTATTTATTTTGGATTGGTTTACAATAGCATGCAGCCAGAACCTAATTAGAAGGCGGCACGTCATATGTTGAAAAAGATTCTTCTCAGTATAAAACCGCATATAAAAACAGATAACAAATCATAATAACACATTAATGTAACTGACAGTAAATGCTATACTTTCAGATTATTAAGGAAAAGAGATGGTAAAGTAAAGTGTAAAGTAACAATTTTTTCTGAACAGACTTTTCTACATAGTCAGCTAGTTATACGACGGCTTGCATACGACAAAGATTATACACCTTATGGAGCCACACCATTAGGCGCTCTTCTTGAGAACAGACACTCAGTCATATGTCCAAGTTACAATCTCTTAAACAGCGCTTACAATTCAGTAGGTTGTGTTTAATTATGTGAAGAAAGTTACGATATGAATCGTAAATCTATGTTTCCACTTTGATTATCTCTTGCATGTAGTGAGTTGCCAGTCGTGATAACGTCCAAACGAGAACTATGCACGAGTTAAGTCATCTTGTGATGTTGAGTTGCACGATAGGCTTATGGAGCATATGATGACTATGTTGTAGAAGCGACTTGGAAAGTTGCCCTGATGGACGAGCATCCATCAGCTGGGCGTTGGTTGCCGCTTTTCGTGTTCAATAAGTGCACCACGATCTTTAGTAATGTTTTCTCCTGATCTTTTTTCCATGAGTTATATCCCCTTGTTGTAAGGTTTGGGATGTGACCGTGAACAATAAAATTATGGTTACACCAGCGTCCCTTGTGTGTTCCGTCTTTTAAGAAGGGGTGAGGTGCTCATTTTGTTAACTTCCTTGTTGCACTCATATCCAGAGAAAGTACGAAGCCGCTGTAGCGCTACCAACTTTGTGTATTATGTCCATAACATGAAGGTTGTTGTCCCTCTGTACTTGTAAGATTTTTAGGGCCTGTTGTACACTTAATGAGTGAGATATGATACGGATTGCTTTCAATATGAGTGACTTAACGCAGTTGAGTTTTCTTAACGGTACAGATTCCACCGCAAAGACTGAACTGTTTTGCTTGGAGATCAGGAAAAAGAAGGGCTTTACCAATATGGGACTCACCCGTTGATTCGTGACGTTTTAATCACAACTTTCCACTGCGTGAGAAGTGTGCATAACTTCGCCACTATTATTTCACTCAGCAGCAACGTCAGGTCCACAATGACACTTTTTCTTTCTCCTCTTGATATAGTTTATTTTCGTCGACGTAGTGTGTCTAGCGTGAGGTTCGTGTGTCATTTTCGCATCTCTAAAAGTTATTGTAGTCATGGTGGCCATATGTGCCTTCTGGCCGTATGCTTATTCCAGCACGATCTTCCCTGACGTTGACGTACTGGTTTATAATAAGAAATTTTAAAGATTTTTTAGTCCGCTAGGTGTCTATCAGTGCTATATAATGACGGAAGCGAGATATACATTCATGTATTTGATCTGCGATCTCTACTCTGGAGCAAGTGTTTTGTTTCACTCCACGGATATCGTTTCTGTAGTCTTAGTCAACTGTTTTGGGTGAGATTTTCATCTAGAATCGTTCTAATTCAATAAACATTTTCTACTAGGTCAAGGTATAAGTAGGAGGTATAAGTAGGCTGTTTAGGTTTTTATGTTGGTAACGCCACGTAGCGCTCTGTATGAAGATCACTGCGTGCAGTCTGTGGCTGGTTGGAATCATTGTTGGAATATTCGCTTGTGTAGTGTTGGACAGTTGGATGTGAACAGCGCGTAGCGTTTTGTAGTTGGAGGTGAGCCGCCAGCAGTGGTGGATGTGGAGAGAGAGATGCCAGAGTTTTGAGCGGACAATCTGGACGTTTGTTCGTCAGAAAATGGAACGCTATTAAGGTAATTACATTGTTTGTTCTCTATCAAATCTTTCATTTGCTATCTATACCTACCAGTAGGTAGTGCCTCCATTGGTTAGAATCTTTTATTTAGCTGGCAGTATTGGCGCTCACTGTATTGCAGTAGTTCGAGTAACGAAGATTTTTGTGAGGTAAGTGATTCATGAAAGGTATAGTTATTGTTAGTCAGGACCATTCTTTTGTAGGGATTGTAAAGTCAGAGTGCGTTGCGCTAAAAAAATATTGTGTGTCAGTTTATTGATCAGAATAAGTAAAGAGAGAACTGTCCGAGTACGTTCAGTTTTACCCAGCTGTCTTTCTGTCAAATAACGTAAAATTTTTTCTAAAGGAACGTTTCAAAGGATTCAGATGCATACAGAGATACCTGATGGATTGAAGTAGTGTAATGACAGTTTTCTGCGATGGCTATTAGGAAAGTAAGGTCCGATCGGGTGCGAAATGAAAACCGGTGTGAGAATCTGATAAAGCTTTGTACGGATGTATTGGACAGTGTCTCTAGTATGCCCGTTGATAGCGTCACGCCGCTCTCTTCGGTTCTCAGTGCACAGTGAGCACATAAAGATGCCTAGCTGAACAATGTCTCCTGCAACGTATAAGGGCCAAGTGACAGACTTCGCCTGATGTCATGCAGCCCACATAACACAATTGTGATGCGGTTCCTTCTTCATGAGAGTTCTCGGCCGCAATATCTAGGGGCCATGAAGATGTTCCTACAGCCTCTTCGATGGGAAGTGTCTGATCAAGTACAATACAGCCCGTAAATGGAAGACTATGAGTTTCATCTCTACTCACGTGAACCGCTGGCTTTGAAGACAACTTTTGGCACAGCGATAAGTGTAGACAATTGGCGGAAAGCACAAGCGGCTGCCTTCTATGACGCTAGGACAAATGTGTAACTCGAAGCGCGGTGACTATGTAGAGAAGTACCTGGACAGTGTAGGTAACTGTAGCAAATAAAACATTTTTGACTCTCACGGTGGTTTCCACTTCGTGACCGATCGGTTCTTACTTTCGGAACAGTCGTCGTATATGTACAGAAAACCGCTTTTTAAGAATTCGGTGTGGTTTGGACGTGATTTCCACTTTCCTGGTTATTGATGTCAAGGTTTTTTTATATAGCCCATTGGACTGCATCTCAACCACTTAAAGTTAGAGACACGATTGTCTCTGTGGTCTGATCTTAATTTGGTGTGCGTTGTCTTAGAAGTTTTACACGACGGTCAGCTGCTTTCTTCTGAACACTGGTGTGCTCTGATGCAGTTTCAAAATCCTCTGTCTTCACTGCTACATCTTCCGCAAGTACTAGTCATTCTACATCCGCTCCGTTGTTTCTACTGATAATGTTGAATGATTTGAACAGCGCCCCCGTTTTCAACAGTTAGCGCCACATTACTGTAATAATTACATTCATTACTATAACTTTAACGTCAACAGTTAATGTTATAATGCGAGCAGATGGATACATTTCCTTCATAATTTGATGAGAGAATGCTAGGGAAATACTAGACGTACGTGATGATTTTTTCCCCTGTTAAGGGTATATCTAAAGATGCCCTATTGCCTGAAAGAAAGGGACTGAGAGACCTAATCTTCGCAGATAAAGTAAATGCATAAACAAGGAAAAACTAAAGATCTAAGGATAGTATAGATTCGATATTTACGACTTAAGCACATTGTTATTTCATCTCCGTCTGCACCACAGCTGTTCCGGAACGAACCGAGTGTTAGAGAAGAAACAGGCCCCTCCATGGCAGCATGTCCTGAAACCTTACGGGTCTCGCAGCAGCCGCTGCTAGTGCTTCATAACTCGCTGCGGATTACCTGCGGCTAGCCCGTAGCTCCTGGGCTTTCTCTCACTTTAGCCAGATAAACCTCCTGGCCAGACGTTCGCGGTCGTGTTCAATCGGATTAACTGAGTGCACGACCCATAAAAATCCTCCACGCTTCTTTAAATTGCCGCCGCTTTAGAACGATATGTCTCTCTACTTCCTCCTTTCTTTTGTATCGTCTGCTGTCTTGTACCTTTCATCAGCTGTCGCGACAGGACCCCATTTTGCTTCGTCCATAATTTGCAATTTAGAACGATGGTCCATAATATGACCACTACAGCAAATCACAGTGTTTTAGATCTCTTCCCACAACTGAGTGAACACAGGTAGCTTACCATTAAATTTAGGCGTTTCCATAATTGTGCCTGTTCATCAGGTCGTCGTCATAATCCGTACTTGAATATGACTGTGGCCAGTGACGAGCAAGCATTTCCGCACAGATAGTCCTTCGTAGTTCTTTATGGCGTGTTAGGCGGCGAGAAACCCAGTGAGCACATACCTTTGAGTTCTCCACTGGTGGACGAGTGTGTCAGTACTACCAAAAGAGACGCCCAGTTGAGCAGTTAGGTGTTTGATTGTAATCCATAGATCACCTCGACTGAAAGTGTCCGCACACTCCAACATTGCAGGAGTCACAGTTGTATGCGGCTGGCTGTCGCGAGGGAGAAGGGACAGGTTAATGCGCCCTTGTTGCGATAATGACAGACGCCTCTCCCAACGACTCAACGTGCTTTTGTTCACTTCCAGGTCTCCGTAGACATTCTACAAGCGCCTACGAATATCTGTGATACTCTGGTTTTCCGCCAAAAGCAACTCAGTGACAGATATCTGCTTGGAACGCAACTCGTTCAAAGACGTCATTTTGAAGGCGAAGTATAACACCGCTATCTATAGGAACTTCACGAAATTTGGGGGCGGAAGCGAGAATATTCCAAGACGTTCCACATAAAATATCGCATTTCTTCGACCAAAATACCATGGCTATTCAGAAAGTAAGTACCAGTTGGTTGCGAAGTGGAAACCACTGTGAAAATAAAAAATGTTTTGTTTGGAACAGTTAGCTACAACTTCCAGTCACTTCTCTTCTAGGTCAATGATCCGACTTAGACATTTGTAGTAGCGTCGTATCAGTTTTCATATACCCACGTCATAGAAGGCAGCTGCTTATGCTTTCGCCAATTCTCTACGTTGATCTGCAGCTAGTTGTTTGTGCCAAAACGTTGCCTTCATAGCCAGCAGTTCATGTGAGCAAAGACGAAACTCAGCAGGAGCCAGTTACTGCTTGTATTGTGGGCAATCAAACACTTCCCACCGGAAACGCTGCAGGAACATTTTCATTCCCCCTCCGAAATGCGGCCGAGATTTGTCACGAAGAAGGAACCTTACAGACAGTCATGTTATGTGGGCTGCATGACATCAGGCGTAATCTCTCATCAGACCCTCATACTTGGTGGGAGACACCACTTTCTAAGCAAACTTAGGGGCTCAGAAGTGAAAAGAGCAACATTGCGCGATCGACGGGCATATTAGAGACACTGTCCAACACGTATGTGCAAAATTCCACAGCGGTTTCCATTTGGAGACCGATCGGATCTTACTTTCCGACAGCTCATACGAATCTCTGTCTCTGTATAATGGTCCCTTCCCACCTACACAAATACGCCCAAATTGGTACTGCAGTGACCAAAATTGTGCTAAAAGTTTTCTGAACATACTGCAAAAAGAAATTAAAATGACTGCTAAAAATTATGTAAAACTGAAGAAACTGCAAAGTAGTAAAACACTTCTAATAAAGGTTTCACTCTTTTAAGACAGAAATCATCGAGAAGAAATATAAAAAAGCGAACTGTTTCGTGATAACCGTATTATCCTTCCGGTTTCCTTTCTTTTTTTTTTATCGTCGATGTTATCTTCTCATTGATTTGATGCAGCCCACCAAGAATTCCTCTCCCTCCTGTGCCAGCCTCTTCATCTAAGAGTAGCACTTCTCTTGGCCACGAATGTCTTTTTTGCCTGTGCTGCTCTACTTCTGAATTCCTCCTTGCTCCGTTCATTTTATTCATCATTGGTTGTTTGCTGCCTAGTAGCCGAATTCCTTAACTTCATCTACTTTGTGACCACTAGTCCCGATGTTAAGTTTGTCGCTGTTCTCTGTTTTGCTACTTCTTATTACTTACGTTTTTCTTCGATTTACTCTCAATCCATATTCCGTATTCATTAGACAGTTCATTCAATTCAGCAGATCCTGTAATTCCTCTTGACTTTCTCTCAGGATAGCAATGTCATCAGCGACATCCTTTCACCTTGAATTTTAATTCCACTCCTGAAACTTTCTTTCATTTCCATCACTGCTTATTCCATGTACACATTGAACAGTAGGGGCGAAAGACTGCGCCCCTGTCTTACACCCTTTTTAATCGGAGCACTTCGTTTATGGACGTCCATCCTTATTATTCCCTCTTGGCTCTCCTACAAGTTGTATATTACCCGTCTCTCCTTAGAATTTACCCTTATTTTTCTCAGAATTTCGAACACCGCGCACCATTTTCCAAGTCCACAAACTGATCATCATCTAATACATCCTCAATTTTCTTTTCAGTTCTTCTGTATATTATTCTTGTCAGTAACTAGGGTGCATGAGCTGTTAAGCTGACTGTGCGATAATTCTCGCACTTGTCAGCTCTTGCAGTATCCGGAATGTTGTGGATGATATTTTTTTCCGAAAGTCCGATGGTATATCGTCAGCTTCATAAATTCTACACACCAACGTGAATAGTCGTTTTGTTGCCACTTCCCCAATTATTTTAGAAGTTCTGATGGAATGTTATCTAACCCTTCTGCCTTATGGATTTCAAGTCCTCCAAAGCTTTCTTGAATTCAGATTCTAGTACTGGATCCCCTAACTCTTCTAAATCGACTCCTGTTTCTTCTTCTATCGCATCAGATAATTCTTCCTCCTCATAGAGGCCTTCAATGTACTCTTTACATCTATCCGCTCTCTCCTCTGCTCTTAACAGTGGAATTCCCGTTGCACTCTTAACGTTACCAACCTTGCTTTCAATTTCACCGAATGTTGTTTTGACTTTCATGTATGTTGAGTCAGTCCTTCCGACAATCATATCTTTTTAGATTTCTTCACATTTGTCATTCAGCCATTCGTCTTAGCTTCCTTGCACTTCCTATTTATTTCATTCCTCAGCGACTTGTATCTCTATATTCGTGAATATCCCTAAACATTTTTGTAATTCCTTCTTTCATTGATCAAGTGAAGTATTTCTTCTTTTACCCATGGTTTCTTCGCAGTTACCTTCTTTGTACCCATGTTTTTCTATCCAGCTTTTGTGATTGTCCTTTTTAGAGATGTTCATTACTCCTCAAATGTACTGCCTGCTGAGCTATTCCTTGTTGCCGTACTTATAGCCTTAAAGAACTTCAACCGTATCTAGTGATTCCTTGGTACTTCCGTATCCCACTTCTTTGCGAATTGGTTCTTCCTGACTAATGTTTTGAACATCTACTTCACTGAGTCTATATCTGATCCTGGATACGCCATACAATCCAGTATTTGATTTCGGAATTTCTGTTTGACCATGATGTAATCCAACTGAAATCTTACTGTATCATCAAGCCTTTTCCAATATACCTCCTTCTGTTGTGATTCTTGAACAGAGTATTCGCTGTTACTAACTGAAATTTATTGCAGAAATCCTCTCTCATTCCTTGTCCCAAGCCTATATTCTCCTGTCACCATTTCTTCTGGTCCTTGACCTACAACTGCATTCTAGTCCCCCATGACTACTAGATTATCATCTCCCTTTACGTATTGTATTACCCTTTCAGTATCCTCATATGCTTTATCTCTTCTTACTCAAGTTGCGACGTATGAATGCATACCTGAACCATCGTTAATGGTGTTGGTTTACTGTCGATTCTGATAAGAACAATCACATCACTGAACTGTTCACAGTAACACACTCTCTGTTTTTCCTTCCTATGCACAACAAATCCTACTCCCTTTATGCCATTTTCTGCTGCGGTTCATGTTACCCTATATTCCTCTGACCAGGAATCTTTGTCTTCGTTCCAATTCACTTCACTGAGATTGAGCCATTGCATTTCCCTTTTCAGTTTTTCTAGCTTCCCTACAACGTTCATGTTTCTGACATTCCACGCCCCGACTAGCAGACATTATCCTATCGTTGGTTATTCAGTCTTTTTCTCATGGTCACCTGCCCTTGGCAGTCCCCTCCGGGAAATCCTAATGGTGAACTATTACTGAATTTTTTGCCAATGATGAAATCATCATGACACTTTTTCAATTACAGGCCACACGTCCTGTGGATACACGTTATGTGTCTTTAATCCACTGGTTTTCATTCCCTTCTGGATCCTCACGCCGTTGATCATTTCTTCCGCCTTTAGAGGCAATTTCCCACCCCAAGGACAAGAGAGTGCGCTGAACCTCCGTCCCGCTCCTCCGCCCTCTTCGACGAGATCGTTGGCAGATTGAGGGTGACTTCCTATGCAGGAAGTCTTCGGCCGCCGGTGCTGATTGTTAATCGGAATTTAAGTAGTGGCGGGTTTCGAACCTGAGGCCAGGAACGTTCCGACTGCTAATTGAAGTTGCTACTGCTAGACTACGTGTGCATCCGTTCGTATCTGTTTTTTATATGTGTCAAAGTACATTAATGTTTCGAAGTATTTAAATAAACTGTCAAAATTTTCTCGCCTATAGAATTCGTTTTACATAAGGGGCACTCCCTGATATAGCAGGGAAAAGAAAGGAACCAGCGGAAAAATGCCCCTCTCGGAGAACAAAGAGGCGAATATGATCCTCTCTTAAAAACTCTCACAGAAGAGTGGGGAAGCAGCACTCTTCATTCCACCTTCCTCACCAAAATTTTTGGCATGCGAGCGCATTCGCTTTTTTCTTACTGAAAGAGAGTTTCGGGGGGGGGGGGGGAGGGAGGGGGGAGAGTGACGGTGGAAGAAAGAGGATACAGTGCCAGTGGAAGAGAAAGAGAAGGCAGTGATGATGGGAAAGTGGCAGTGACAGGGAAAGAGAGATGGATAAAGACAGTAGCAGAGAGAGAGAGGGGGGATATTAATGGTCAGTGAGAGACCAGTTTGACCAACGTCAGATTGTGATGGTTCGGAAGTTCGGCATGAGCGTTTCGCAAACTGTATGACTTGTCGGGTGTGCAAGGAGTGCTGTAATAAGTGTCTTCAACACGTGGCGAAACCAAGGTGAAACCACGTCCAGACGTCATCAAGTTTGGCGGCCACTACACATATGTCAGAAATAGTAGGCCGGGCAGAATGGTAAAACGAGACAGGCGGCAAACTTGACGAAAGTAACGTCGTACTTTTTTGCTGGGCCGAGTAGAAGTGCATCTGAACAAATGGTTCACCGATGACTCTTAACGACAGGCCTCCTCAGCCGACGACCCAAGAATGTGCCAGTGTTTACGGCATGACACGGCCAACTTGTAAATGTACTTAATAAAAAATTATATAACTTTAGGATTACCTTAAATGAAGTCTGATCTGTGGAATGTGTGCAGAACTCGAATTGCGTGTTGCGTGTTGTAACTGCAAATGGTGTGCTTACTCTGTGTTATGGTTAACAAAATTTTACACGAATCGATTGGACAATGCACTTACCAATAACAGTAACGAAATTCAGTCTCTGCTAAACACATTCAACCCCCTAGGCACTAAGTCATTTGGCCTTGTTCAAAACTGATAACTTTGGTCCCTGTGCATATAGCAAATAAATTAAATTATCTTACCTGTAGAGCAGCAACGGAGTAACGCGATATTTTCTGGCAAAATGGAAATGCTAGCTACAGCCTCAGCAGTGTGCAATGTTGGCCGTAATACTTGAAATGCACGTGAAATTCTTTTGACTGATAAACGAGAACATTTAAGAAAATTCAACTTCTTTAAAAAATATTTGACCTGGACGGGGAGGCAGTACTGATTATGGTGTATTACTAACATCTAGTTTTTTTTTCCTTAGCAAAATTATATTGCAAGGTAAGTTTGGCTTTTGAATAACATCCGACAACTGAAGTTATATTAGTCACAATTGATACACATACTGTGAGATTTAAACAGCAGGTATTATCCAACTTTATTTGTCCAACAGAAATGCAGATTATGAAATGTCACATAGCTCTGTTAATAAATCTTAAAAGCATTAAAAAAATGAAATATTTAGCTAGCCTCTCTATCAAAATCGTTTACGTACATTGTGGGGTTACTCAACAAGTATACATTATCAGCCAACGTGCTGGCAAAAACAGAAATCATAATTATTGAACATCTTTACCTTATTTCAATGAAGACTTCCGCTTCCATGTTCAACAATATTGACATACATACATTAATCTAACTCTTGGTGGCTTCGCACAGCACGCCCCAAACACTGCCTACTCCATCGTCTTTCCCTCACAGACAGCTACCTACAACTGTTCGCCCAGTGCTCTCTTACTCCAACACTAGCAGCATCTGTGGATCTGCGGTCGCGCACAGTCAGCGATCCACGTTATCGAGCCTATCAGAGACATTCATCGTTTATAATATATGATTTCATTTTAATTTATTAATATTCTTACCATATACTTGTGCCACACGCAAGTGTGTCGTAGTCAAACTACGACTGGAATGGGCACGTGATCATCGGTACTGGACGCTGGCGCAGTGGCAGAGCGTTGCATGGTCTGACGAATCCTAATACCTTCTTCGTCATGTCCATGGAAGGTCGCAAATCCGTCGTCTTACACGAGAAAGCTTCTAGACACCTTTACTGCGGAAAGAGACAAGCTGGCGGCGGCTCCATTACTCTCTGGGGAACATTCACGTGGGCATCTAGGGTACACTGGAGCTCGTGCAACTTTCCATGACGGCCAAGGAATATCGCCCAATTGTTGCAGATCAAGATACAGTCTTTTATGAAGGTCATGTTTCCCACGGCAGTGGCACTCCTCGACAAGAAAATGGACTATGTCACAAGGGCATGGGTGTGATGGAGGGGTTACAGGAAGACGCTGGCGAGTTACAATTGATGTCCTGACCCCCAACTTGCAGATCTGAACCCGATCGAACACCTGTGGGACGTGACTGAATGTGGCGTCAGAGACGTAGTGCTCCTCCCTGGAATTTACTAAAATAAGGTGACTCAAGCGCAGATGTGGTGCCAACTACCTCCAGCGACCTACCTAGGACTCATTGCTTTCATGCCATTAGGTGTCGTCGCTGTTATCCGCGCCAATGATGGACATCCCGGCTATTAGCTAGGTGGTCATAATGTTCTGGCTAATCAGCTTATATTGTTTGTGGCTATCGCAGAGCCCCTCGCGGGAATATGCTGTAGCGGTGTGGGTGGGGAATCCGAACAACGGGGGTAAAACTAGGCAGATTCGATGACACACGAAGGTTTGCTGACTGCCGTTCATCCCGCGCGCCACTCCCTCTACGATATGGGGCAGTGTCACACGAAATACGTTACAGAATACACCGTAAGGTAGATGCACATACAGATGTGCAAGTGGAACGAAGCTGTTTTCCTTTATCTCCAAACTGATGTACAGGATCTGAATTGCTTGAAGATATGATTTTTACTGAGACAGTTTTTGTAAAAATTCATGAATATTCCGGAAAAGAAATCTCTCTCTCTCTCTCTCTCTCTCTCTCTCTCTTTCTCTCTCTCTCTCTCTCTCTCTCTCTCTCACACACACACACACACACACACACACACACTAATAAAACTGTCATGTAAATTTGTTTTGTGCGTAATTCTGCGACACTAAAATGATTCACTAATCATAAATCACAATTAATTGATTATGCTTTATATGATTGACAGACGTAGGAAATGTGAAATAACTGCAATTAAATGCATTGAAATGTCTAACTCTACTCTTGTGAAACTCCGCTAAACCGGTCTCACAGATTTGAAACTTTTGAGAGTAGGTTTGTTTCCTTCAGCAGATGCTAAATAGGCTCCACTGCTTTGCTCAGAATATCGAATGCCCTACATTGTTGATCGGCTCTTCAGACTTCCTGGACGTCCTGTATCGTACAGAAAGTCATTTTCTCAAAAGGTAAGTTTACACTGAGGTGACAAACGTCATAGGATAGCGATAAGCACATGTACAGATGGCGGTAGTATCGTATACACAAGCTGTAAAAGGGCAGTGCATTGGCGAAACTGTTATTTGCACCCAGGTGATTCGCCGTTCGCTATGGCCGAGCGGTTTTAGGCGCTTCAGTCCGGAACCGCGCTGCTGCTATGGTCGCAGGTTTGAATCCTTCCTCGGGCATGGATGTGTGTGACGTCGTTAGGTTTAAATAGTTCTAAGTCTAGGGGATTGATGACCTCAGATGTTAAGTCCCATAGTGCTTAGGGCCATTTTAACCATTTGAACCCAGGTGATTCAAGTGGTAAGGTTCACGACGTGAACAGTTCCCGACGTGAGTATGGCCGCAAGACGAGAATTTTACTGGACTCTGGAGGCGGAATGGTGTGGTTGGACCTAAACGCATGGGATTACCCATTTCAGAAATCGTGAAGGAATTCAGTATTCCGAGGTCCACAGTCTCAGGAATGTGTCAAGAACACCAAATTTCACTTATTCCCTCTCACCAAGGACAATGAAGTGGTCAACGGCCATCGCTTAACGACCGAATGCAGCAGGGTTTGCGTAGAGTTCTCAGAGCTAACAGACAAGCAACACTGCATGAAATAACCCCAGAAATCCATGTGGGGCGTAAAACGAACCTATCTGTTAGGACAATGCCTCTAAAGTTGTCGTTAATGGGCTAAGGCTGCAGACAACCTACGAAAGTTCCTTTGTTAAGAGCACTACGTCGCCTCTCTTCGAGTCGTGACCATATCGGTGGTATCCTAGACGACTGTAAATCCAAGGCCTGATCAGATGAGTCCCGATTTCAGTCGGTAAGAGCTGATCGTAGGGTTCGAGTGTAGCGCAGACCCAACAAAGCCTTGAACCCAAGTTGCCAACAAGTCACTGTGCAAGCTGAGAGTGTCTCCGTAGTGGTATGGGCTGTGTTTACATGGAATAGACTGGGTCCTCTGGTGCAACTGAACAGGTCACTGACTTGTATTGGTTACGTTCCGCTACCATTTGTACCCACTCACTGACTCAATGTTCCCAAACAACGATGGAGTTTTTATGGATGACAATGCACCATATCGCTGGGTCACAGTTGTTCGCGACTGGTTCGAAGAACATTCTGGATAACTCGAGTAAACGATGTATATCTTCATTATGAAATACGTTCCTATGACCAGAAGTGAAAATTACAAAGATGCTTTAGAACGAACGTAACTAGTTAAATATAACATAAAAAGCCTTGAATTCATCTCCACTCCAGATTTTCGACAACGTAGCTGCTTTTTCCATAATATATCTGCGTTAACATGCAGTCGAATATCAGCGCAACGTATTAACCTGCTACTCTGTTCACTTACGGCAGGAGTCATAGAAGCTTATGCGTCTTAAATCTGCAATTAAAACTATTTAATTACCACCAAAATTTATGCAGCCAATCACGTTAAAGAAATCAGTATAATCTTGTCTTGCATAGCAATTTACCGGGATCGCAAACATAGAACCATCAGTAATCAACGCAAACACATTTCGGTCTATTACCATACAGACGCAGTTGATAATCAGTAAAAGTCCACGACGAAACTATATCTACTTTTACATCTACATCCATATGGATACTCTGCAAATCACACTTAAGAGGCTGGCTGAGAGCTCATGGAACCACCTTCACAATAATTATCTATTATTCCAATGTCGAACTGCGCGTGGAAAAAACGAACACCCGCGAAAAAACGAACACTAATATCGTCATGCCCCACAAATCGCCCTTCTCCACAATTCCCTGACGACACAAACCTATGTTACAAGGGCCACGTGGAGTTTGAAAAAAAAATCGCTACCAAAAACTGTTCATTCGCCAAAGGCCTCCAAACTAAACACAGGAAAACATATTTTCTCGTGGCAGTTATTGCTGTAGAATAAAACTTCGCTTTGTAATGGAGATGATATTTAATTCAGCTTCTTTCTTGATTGGAAACATACTTTACAGAAACATTCGAATCGCCTTACGTCCATATTTATCTTTTTACCTAGCGAAACACATCTGAATGACTACCAGAAAGCTTCAAATGACAATTATTTCTTCTTGTCTAATTCGTGGTAGCCTCTTCTGTGTATGTTTGGAGAAAACCACGCTTCAAAGAAGGAACATGACAGAGAATTGCTACCGTACATCTCAGGCCTCGTGTTTAGATCAAGCTAAGTGATGTACCACAGCAAAATCGTACTCAGGGAGATAATCCCAGTTTCGGTTTTTCCTGATTTCCTTAAACCACTTGTTCGTTCAACAAGTTTTGGTTCATTCCTTCACGTTTTTCTGTTCTAACTGATCAGCTACTTTAAACCCCTTAAGTGTCTCCTTTCTTTATCATTCAGAGTGATAGATTCATTCTACAATTGTGGTTAGGATTTAATAAACTTTATATAGAAATTGCGTGGCTAATCAAAAATCAGACGAGCGCCTTAACCTTGTTGATAAGGAGCGACGATTCTGTAACATTACTCGTGAATAAGAAACGCAAGTTGACGGAGATTAAGTGCAATATTGCCGCCCTCCGCCGGGGTTTTTCCGCGAAATATGTTCTTGCGTCATCACCTGAGACCACCAAGTGTCTGATGCTTTGTCCTGTAGCCACCACCACAGAAATTTCGTTCCATGAGGCGTAATTTTTTTAATATCATTCGATACAGGATATTATAAGATACACAGTTTAATGAAGGTTGATGGATTATTTTGGCTAAAAATAACAATTTATCGATGCTTTGCAGGGCGCAGAAAACTACTGGTACAAAGCTGAAACTTGAAATTAGATGCCTTATAAACAGATGTATGCCCTAAATAGTATTATTCAACAACATTTCGTGTCTTTTAATTATGCCGCCTATTCAACCAAAACGATAGTACATTAAGCGCCAAAAGTACTGAAGGCACAAAATTCACTTTTTAACTTCTTGATACATTATATACCTGTTCATTTAAACTTCAGCGAAAGTGGAGTCCTATAAGTCAAAAGTCCAGGTATAATGGTTTTTAATGGTTTCGATACGGTGCTTCATGTGTGCATGAGACCCTTTTGCAAAGTGTTTCAGGTTTTCCGCTCAAGTGATAATGGAAGGCTTTGTGCAGCTACCCTGGGAGAAGACAACACAGAGAAAATTATTATAATTTATCAACAGTCCTAATTAGTGAAATGAAAGGTAAACTCACTTTGCAGTTATTTTCAAACAAGCACGGGCACTCCGTGGTCTGTTTTCACTGTAAGGGATGTTATCTATCTACATCTACATGGATACCCTGCGATACACATTTAAGTGCCTGAGACAGGGTTCATCGAACCACATTCACAATTCTCTATTATTCCAAACTCGTATAGCGCGCAGAAAGAATGAACACCCATATCTTTCCGTACGAGCTCTGATTTCCCTTATTTTATCGTGATGATCGTTCCGTACTATTTAGGTCGGTGTCAACAAAATATTTTCGCGTTCGGGGGAGAAAGTTTGTGATCGGAATTTCGTGAGAAGATTCCGTCGCAACGAAAAACGCCTTTCTTTTAATGATTTCCAGCCCAAATCCTGTATCATTTCTGTGACACTCTCTCCCATATTTCGCAATAATACAAAACGTGATGCCCTCCTTTGAACTTTTTCGATGTACTCCGTCAGTCCTACCTGGTAAGGATCCCACACCGTGCTGCAGTATTCTGAAAGAGGACGAACAAGCGTAGTGTAGGCAGTCTCCTTAGTAGGTCTGTTACATTTTCTAAGTGTCCTACCAATAAAACGCAGCCTTTGGTTAGCCTTCCCCACAACATTTTCTGTGTGTTCTTTCCAATTTAAGTTGTTCGCAATTGTAATACCTAGGTATTTAGTTGAATTTACGGCTTTTATATTTGATTTATCGCGTAACCGAAGTTTAACGAGTTCCTTTTAGCACTCATGCGGATGACCTCACACTTTTCGTTATTTAGGGTCAACTGCCACTTTTAGCACCATTCACATATTTTTTCTAAATCGTTTTGCAATTTGTTTTGATCTTCTGATGACTTTATTAGTCGATAAACGACAGCGTCATCTGCAAACAACATAAGACGGCTGATCACATTGTCTCCCAAATCGTTTATATAGATAAGGAACAGCAAAGGGCCTATAACACTACCTGTGGGAACGCCAGAAATCACATCTGTTTTACTCGATGAATTTCCGTCAATTACTACGAACTGTGACCTCTCTGACAGCAAATTGCAAACCCAGTCACATAAGTGAGATGATATTTCATGAGCACGCAATTTTACTAGGAGCCGCTTGTGTGCTACAGTGTCAAAAGCCTTCCGGAAATCCAGGAATACGGAATCGATCTCAAATCCCTTGTCAATAGCACTCAGCACTTCATGTGAATATAGAGCTAGTTGTGTTTCACACGAACGATGTTTTCTAAACCCATGTTGAGTGTGTGTCAATAGACAGTTTCCTTCGAGGTAATTCATAATGTTCCAACACAATATATGTTCCAAAATCCTGCTGCATATCGACGTTAATGATATGGGCTGTAATTTAGTGGATTGCTCCTACTACCTTTCTTGAATATTGGTGTGACCTGTGAAACTTTCCAGTCTTTGGGTACGGATCTTTCGTCGAGCGAACGGTTGTATATGATTATTAAGTATGGAGCTAATGCATCAGCATTATAAGGACACAATTATTATTAAAAGTCTGATCTCTTTCTGAACTTTGGTTCTGCCTCTTGCGTAATCAGGACACCAACCGAGGAACTGCTGATATAGCTAGTGGTCCAGTCCCAGCCGACCTCTTGGCGGCGCGTCGCGTCACAAACCGCTTCCAACGGCAGCCATGCGTGAAAGCAGCGAGCCAGCTCCTGTGAATGGGCCGTACGTTAGAATCTGACACTGCTTTGTGAAGCCTCCTCTCATCTCGGCGAAGAAACGGGATAATTATGTGGGACTTTAGAAAGTCGACTGTATAAAAGAGCAGTTGTCACGTATGACAACTTTCAGACAAGCGATTCAACTTTCGCTGTTTACGCAACTTAACGAAAATTTTATGAAGTGCCATCCGCCGGTGAGGTCAACCGTCGAAAGATTGTCGCAAATTGCTTTATAGCCTTTGGAAACCCTTTCTCATGTCGCGGTTGTTGTCACCGCGGACGCGGCTGCGTTGCTTTAAACGAAAGTCTTGCGACCCGAGAGCCAAGTGTGTCCAAAGAACCGGCTCCTGTGTCTTTGTGTGCAAAGGATGGGAATTAATGGCACGCTGTAAACCTGTGGCAATCAGCCGTTCCGACGCGTTACGCTGCCGCCATGTTTCGCCGACGTAGCGAAGCCGACTACCTCACTTCGTTACTTTTATTGAAGTTCTGTTGTCTCACAGACCACTGCAACGGCAGCCAGAACGTTCTGACTATTGCTGTGATTCGATCGTAAGTTTCTAACAGGGTAAATTCCGTAGCTTGCTTTGAAATTCTCTGTATACCAATGTGTTATGAAATGGCAGTTCGTATTAGAGATAAATATAGACTCCTGACTTAACGTTGTTCGAGAAAGACAGACAGAACCCTAATGCCAATAACAACTACACAATGAAGTTTCGTAATTATATACACAGCTCAGAAAACCTTTGATATTCGAAGCACTAGTAAGAACGTGCAGGATAATTCACGAAAACTATTACACCCCGTTAATTACGCGAACGGCTCATGATGGTGAAATAAAGTTTCTGGTAAAAGAATGTGTACAGCAACTTCGTTACGTGGTCAGCAGTATACGTTATTAAGTTGTAAGGTATAATTATTTTTCTCATTATTTTAACACTCTGGTAAAGACCAGAATAGTAATATAATGGTAGTTAAAGTTGGCTTTTGCCAACCTCTCCATCTCACAATCAATGCAGCACTTTCACCCTGTGTCCTCAACTACTTGTTGGATGTGTTCCAGTCTCCGTCTTCGCCTACAATTTTTGTTCTCCTCAGGTCCCTCTACTTCTATGAAGGTTATTCAGTGATGCCTTAAATAATTTCCTGTCATCCTGCCCCTTCTTCTTATTAGTGTTTTCCATAATTCCTTTCCTCGCCAGTTCTACGTAGGACCTTCCCATTCTTCATCTTATCAGTTCACCTAATTTTCATCATTCTTCTGTAGTACGACATCTCGAACGCTTCGATTTTCCTCTATTCTGGTTTTTCCCTGTCAATGATTCTCTAATATGCAATGTTGTGTACCAAACGTACATTCTCAGAAACAATTCTCCTGAAATTAAAGCCTATGCTTGATACAATTAGACTTCTTTGGCCAAGAATGCCCTTCTTGCTGTGCTAGTCTACTTTTTGTGTCCTCCCTGCTTTACCTGTCGTAGATTATTTTGCTGCCAAGGTAGCAGGATTCCTTAGTTAGTTAGTTACGTGTTCCATTGATCAATCTCACGGTAACCATTATGATGGGGAACGTTCAAATTCATAAGAAATGCACACACGAATCAAGTTTTATATCTACTTCCGAATACGTCTTGTGCTTCAGTACCTGATTTCGGAATATTTGTCTGACCACGATGTAACCAAGCACTGTAAACTAACGCTATTTCCAGGCCTTTTCCAAATATATCTCCTCCTCTTGCAATTTTTGAATAGTGTTTTTGCTGTTTTGCTATTGCTTGCTGAAATTTTTGCAGAATTTAATTAGTCTTTCCCCCTCTGATTCCCACTAGCAGCCAAAATTCTCCCGTAACTCTTTCTTCTATTCCTTCTCTGAAAACCGCATTTCAGTTCCCCACGGCTATTAGGTTTTCATCTCCCTTTACATACTGAATTACCAGTTCACTATCTTCATATGCTTTTTTCTATTTATCTTCTACCTGTGACGTCGGCGTGTATACATGAACTGTTATTGTCGATGTTGGTTTGCTGTAGAATCTGATGAGAACAACGCTGTCACTGAATTATTCACATTAACTTCTTCCTGCTCTGCCATCCTATTCATTACGAATCCTACTCCCATTATGCCATTTTCTGCATCTATTGATATTACACCGTATTCTTGTGACCAGAAAATCTTTCCGTTCCACTTCACTAACATCCACTGTATCTAGATTAAGCCTTTTCAGGATTTGTACCTTCCCTACCACATTCAAATTTCTGACATTCCTCGGTCTCCTGTTGCCGTAAATGAGTCATCAGTAAAATTCGTATCTTTGGTTTATCATTGGTGCATCATAAAGCTACCAGTAACTTCTGAAATTCTAGTCGTAGAATATTACCGTTTCGTTGGTTATTCCATCTTTTTCTCATGGTCGCTTCGCAACTGCCAGCTCCCTCCCGGATATGCAAATCCGGAATCTTTTGCCAATTGTATTTAATCTGGTGTTCTCTTGGCAATTTTTTTTTTGTTGAAGATCATGTTAAAACTTCGATGTGCTTAATTGACTTCTTTCTTGTTGAGTTCTAGCAGTGGATTTTATTATGAAGCACACACTGGTGTATCTCAGGGACGTGGGAGAAGACAAAGCGACCCAGGATCCAGATCAAATACAGTTCACTTTTATCGTGAACTAAACGTCGTTGATTTACTTCTCAGATAGAAACCAATTGCAGATAAAAAATGTCTTTCGCTACCTGATATTACAATCTTGGGCCTAGAAAAGTGAAATGTGCTTTGGTTACATTTTAAAGCTACTTTTAGTTGCAAAAATTATTCCAGTGCTTGCTTTCTATACCAACCGGAGAAACTGGGCTGATAGTTAATATGGCCGATTATTGAACAATGGACTATTCCGGCGCTGATCTATGAAGTTATTTTTCTCCATAATGTTTAAAAATGAATCATTCAACGTTAATTTTTCACAAAATTAGTCTTGAATTGCATTTTAAATAAAACTGAAAGTCTTTCTTAATCAACTTCATAACAATAGTAGGATATTTTTCAGAAATTAATGTTTGGCGAGCCTATTGACCTCATACAGTGTCACAACTCAAGATGCATATCGCTCACAGGAGCTAGCACTGGACCAAAATGAACACTCAGTGAGGAAATAACATGATCGAACCAAAATAAGCTAACAGAATGACCTGTACCAAGTAAGAGCGAGACACTGTAGCCTCTGTTACTTACAGATTAATACAAACAAACGGATTCTAATCTAGAATATTCCTACTCTTTTTCTCTCTTATGAGTATATTGTATTCCTTTTTTGAACTAATACTTTAATATATCAATTAAATTAATTTAAGTTTATTTTTATTGAAATTACGGTTTAAGGCCATCAAAGAGTGACTAAGCAATGATCATAACGACTCTTTTTCAAATAGACGCCACATCTCCTGTGGGTACAAGTATGTGCCTCTAGTGTTGTTTTTCATGCATTCCACATCTTCGTGCCCTTCATCATTGCTCATTCTTCAGCATTTAAGGGCGTCCTTCCCCAAGGACGAAAGAGTACCCTGAACCTCTGTCCTCTCCTCTGTCCTATTTGTGAAGGCTATTGGCAGAACGAGGGTGACTTACGTGGGAAGTCACCAGATTTTTATCTCAAATTTAAGAATCCTCTACTTTCGAACCCGGGATCTGGTGGTTCTTAGAGTCTATCACTTAAACAGTAATTAAATGCACTCGCAGGTACGAAATTCTAACATAGAAACGTTTGAGTGAAACGACAAAACCTTGTCACTGACATAGCTTAAGCACTTTTTTGAAGCTAGCGTCTCTGTGGGAAGTGAGTGAGAAACCAACGATACCAGTTTTGCTGACGTCTCATTTACATTAACAAGGAAACATGTACATATGAATGACGTACAAAAATAAAAGTACCAAGCTGCGGAAAGTAATAATTGGATTGTGAAGAAAGAAAATATATTCAGTACGACTTAATTACTGTTGCTTGTCACCGACAAATTTACTAGAGTTCCCGGTGTTCAGAATTTATGGTTAGTTTCAACTTTGTTACACGACCGAGCCCATTACCAATTTCGTCTGACGTCTGTTCGGGCAAGCAGTCACTTCCGCAACCGAGTTCGCTAATGGCCGGTTGTTCGGAGGTAGCTGGTTTTAATCCTGGTGATAAAGTAGATTTTCATCACCAGTTATTGTCTGGCAAAGTTAGGAGGCGCTGTGACGTAAAGAGCCTAGTCACCAGACTTTGTTCCAGCCATCAGGGACCAATTCCAAACTCCCTGTCGGATATCGTGCGATGAGGACGTATTGACTGTCGATGGCGACCCGTACGATGGATGCCGACGCTAGTCACATGGCCCTTTGGTGCACTTAGAGAGCAGTAGGTTATCTATCGGCACCAAGTTTCGCTCTCTCCCTTCTATCTGCTCATCAATAACATAATTATTGTATCTAATTCTACTGGCAGTCATAAAAGTAACCCAGATCGGCACACTTAGGTAACAAGGCATTTCGTGTATGCAGCATACAGAAATAATATCTTTCTGAGCTGCTTAATAAGACACGATATCTTTGCAGAGATCAGCCATAGTTCTACTTAAGATTAAAAGAATCACGGTAATTTCTTGATCGTACAATTAATTTCATTGACACGTAACGAACTGGTCACATGAATTTATTGGGTGGTAGATCCACTCTGGGTAGTTCGGCCGCGTAGAGCAAGTCTTCCTATTTTACACCACTTTGGCGACTTGCGCGTCGATGAAGATGAGAAGAAGTAATGACGGAAATATAGATAACCAGTCCCGAGTGAACACCCAGTTGCAGGCCAGGAAATGAAGCAGGAAACCTTCATTCTAGATACAGCAATGCAAACTACAACAGCTGCGATGCGTTTCATCAAGACACAAATAGCCAAATTCGCATTAGCTTTTCAATCTGCCTCTTGGAGAGACGTAGAAAGACATACGATGAAAAGGAGAGCGATTTGTGAAGATGGAGCAGATTTGAAGCCTAACCCATAAATGAAATTCTTATATTGCAATTTCGCATGTCGTTATGCAACATTGGTTCTCGCTATTGTGACCATCTATTGGATGTGATCTTTACAGCATGTAACTCATTAAATGTGTGATAAATAAGGATCACTAGATATAGAATCGACTTGTAAAGGAAATTTTTGATCTCTTAGTAAGTATTTGCAGGAACTTCTCCAATCAGTTCGCGTAGAAGAGATAAAGGCGACCATAAGGCTATTTACAGCATCTATCGTTAGAGCTGTTAACAGGAATTTTGAAAAAAGTAAGGAAAAATTTTTGCTTCGAGGGGGAGACAGGAAACAGACTGAAAGATTTCTTAGTCAACATTAAAGATCCATCGCTGGAATTGAAGACTTGAAGCACAAATTGTTAACACTCACAAGCAATGTAGAAAACTAATTTTAGGAATTGTACTAGATAACGAGAAAAGTTTGGAGGGACCAATATCCACGTTAGAAAGTAGCTCTGAAAGCAAAGAGAGCTTTCAATAAGCTCGCCTTGCGTCTGAATAGATTCACGGCGATTAAAAAAGCTACACTTGATAATCGCCATAGTAGCCGAAAGTAGTCTTTTATAAATCCCGGGGGGCTCCTGGCGCTGAAATTCTCTTAAAATCACAGCTTAATCAAAGATTCAAGCGAAATCGAAGCCTTGTTGACAAAGGAAATATGAATGAGACAAAGTGAACGTAAACATCGCACTACGAGAAACGTTCAACGGATTCGAAAATATAACTGTCCGGTCGAGATGTCGAGATTTCCTAACAACACTTTGGGCTTACGAAGGGTCAGTAAACGTATCATTATCGACTGCTCAGTCATTCGCTGATCACTCTGGCATGGGAACGGAAAATAACAGACATAATACCAAAATACTGAACTGATACTTCGCCGTAGTCAAACCGCAGAAGGTCTGTGAAACGTGGGTCGTCCCGTTCGTCCTTTAACGGAATGAAATAGTTTTGAAAGTAAATTTTGGAGTACGGAATGGACAGTTATTGGGTTATTACTGTTCACAATGCGTGTAACTTGTCTAGAGGAAATTGTCGAGAGATCCGTGAAGCTGTTTGCGGAAGGTGCTGTTGTCTGTTGGCAAGAAGCAGCACCAGAAAACTGCAACGGCTGGGTGTTTAGTACAGGGGCTGGCATTTGACCGTCAACGTAAATTCAAAATGCTGCATGCAAATAGACGTAAAACTCATTACTGATCAATTTAGCTACTGGCAATAAAACCCTGTAAAGTATTTAAAAATAACCGTCCCGGCGACCTAAAGTGGAACTACCATCACGTAAAAGTAGTTGTAGCAAAAGCAATTGAAATGCTGAGATTCACAGTAAGAATCTTAAGGGAAATTAATTCACACAAGAAGCCAATGGCTTACAAAATATTCTGCTCATTTTCGAGTACTACGCGTCATTCTGGGAAGCTCTCAGAGTATGATTTACAGAAGAGATAGAGAACATCCACAGAAGAGAGGCGTATTTTGTTAGATGTTCGCTGAGTAAGGATTATTGGTCATCAAGCTGCTGAAGTATGTTTCACAAGAAGTACTTTGTGTCTCAGGGTGCGGTTTAATATTAAAATTTACAGAGCATACGTTCCAAGCATAGTATAGTCATACACTGCTACCTCCACGAACAACTCGCAATACGTTCGACACCCAAAATCAGTAAAATTGGCGTTCATACTTAGGCTAAGTGAGATTCGTTCTTACCGGGCATCACTCACGGAAGAGAGAAAATTATAACCGTGATAGAAGTACCCTCCGCTTCCTATGGTAGCTTGCGGACTATAGTTATGAATACACACATATCCTAGCATTTTCTACGCTGTTGTCTCGTATGACAAAGCGCAGGGGTTCGTTTTTCTAGCCAATAAGAAGGGCGTGGGGCAGAGGGGTGGGGAGGCAATGGCTGCCATAACTGTGAACCTGACGCACTATGTAAATATGTTCGCTCATCTAATGCAAACGAGTATCGTATAAAACTACTTACGCCACCATGAGTAACAGTCCTGGAGGCACTGATATTCGAAGTAAATGCTGACCCAATGCATAGAGGGAAAACTCACCATCCAAGTTATCCATACTGTTAGTAGGTTCATATGTATGCCAAAACCAGCTGCTCATTCGATTGTGAAGCAAATGGATGATGATTCCATACATACGGACGACGTTTCATCAACGCAGAAACATAAACTGGCTCGGCACTATCGATCTGAATTGCAACTGACTGTCTTTGGTAACCATCATATTCAACTTCTAATATCGAATGAAAAACTTATACCGTGAAAACTGGGATTGGAAGAACATGACAGTCATTGTTGTAACAAACCAAGCTGTTTTACAGTCTTTGAATTTTTTTCCATCTGGATCAATCTGGTTACGATTCAGTCGTCGCTGATGATCGTATTCCGTGGGGAAATAGTGTCTTTCAGTCCAATATTTCGCCGTAACAATTTCGGTTCAGTCTCTTGTTAGATTCCACATTTCACAAGAGTACTAAATCTTGTCGACACTAGATCCTTCGAAGCAAAGAATGGCTACATGCACACGATAAAGACCCCAGAGTATGTCGCAGAGCCCAAATAAGTCTTACTGTGGACGAAAATTCGTCAGTTTTCATCAGGAGTTGTGTTCAGTGAGTGATTCTCTCGTGCAGTATATAACTGTTCCATATCTACATCTACAGCTGCACCTGTGTTCTTGAAATTTCTATGAAGTGCGCTATTCAGCTGCGAGCTGCACAAATGTTTTGAGTGCAATTTCTTTTGCGGTTGAACTATTATTTCCGAATACGCCACATATGATTCGTAGCCTATGGTTTGCCGTTTGCTTTGACAACAACTGGGCGTTGGTGTGGTCGTTCCAATCTATACTTTAACACACTGTTATTCGCATATGTATGTAGTAAGTGATTGTAGCTATGAGTCATTAATCCCGTAGTCAACTGATTCTTTCTTTCACTTGCATAAATTTGCATTTCTCTGAACTAAGAGCAAGTTTTCAGGCCTTGAGCCAGCCTGACAGTTTACCGGGACGTGCATGGGTATTACTGTAATCTCTACCAGTTAGAAATTCTTCATAGCTTACCGTACAGCCTGCGAATAGCCTGAGGGTGCAACCAAAACCCTCTGCTAAATAAATCATGTACGAAGTGAACAGCAATGTTTCTATTACACTGCCCTGAACCAAACAGTATACTGCTTCAGTGTCTGTAAAATGTTTACATTGGGCACTTGCTGTCCTGCTTCTCAGGAACCGAATCAACACATTTGCTCTCTACATAGTGTAAGGTGATGAGATGCCAACATTTTGCAAGAACATTGCAACCTGGGGTTGTTCTCTGAGCGGACAGAGCCGGTCAAGCGTCTGGTACGGGATGGGGCGTTTGTCCGGCCACTCGCAACCTTCGCCATCCACGTACTTGCACCGATGTGGTGTTATTTTCTTCTTGGTGGAGCAATTTCGGGACGGGTGTCACTCTTCCCCTTCTCAACCCCCATTATGAATGAACAGTGAAATCGTGGGAAGAGACTAAATCGCGAAAATGTGGATAATGCAGTATGGATCACTAGCGCAGAGTGCGATATAGAGTAAAAAGAAGATTGAAAAATTAAAAGCTCCTATTAAAGCGAGATATAATCTTTATTAACGTTACATAACAAGTCAGTTTTTGCAACAAAAAGAGGTGGCCTGACTTGTGGTGGGGAATATGGCGAATGGCGATTAGCTCAATTGAAAATCGTACAGTTAAATGCTATTCCGACGCCACCCCGCTAAGTTCACTACGCAGGACCTCACTCTTGGCTGCAACGTAACAGCGGAAGGACACGAAGTAAGTGCTTCACGTCACAGGCTACGTATTACTTCCACACCAGTGCAGTAGCACACATGTTTGAGTATCTGGTGTAGACTGTCTGCTGCTATTTATTTATTTATTTTATTACATCTATGATGTTTTTGTTAGTACGTTGCTATAAATTTATTTAGTGTAAGGTGGTGTAAATCAAACCTAGTAATTTTTTGTGGCTATAGAGTGCTTATCCGAGGTCGGATCTTTTTTTTTTTTTTTTTTGTTTGTGGTTTTAGGGCGCAAAACTTCTATGGTCATTAGCGAGGTCGGATCTGAACGCTATATGCGTTAAATTATAGGTAATGTAAAGGAGAAACTTCTTGAAAAATGTTTTTGTTATACAACGAATAGTTTTTGAGATATCCGTATTTTCAGAAACGTCCATTTTTGTCATTTGCAAAAATGGTGGGCGAAATTGGACCCCCTGTTCTTTTGGTTGATTTTGCACAGAAATCCAAATGAACTGTTTTTTTTTTTTTGGAAATCATTATAAGCAATTATATTTTTTACATAAATGCACAAAATGTATTCAAAAAATAACAATGTTTAGAGTACTAAATCTACTGAAAGTTAAATGAATGTAAATTGTAATTGAAAACAAATGATTTCATTGCACGGCGGTGCAACATCAATGTCGATCTCAGAATGTTAAAATCACGAGCGCCAGCTCGTTAAGACATTCCCATTTGCATTCCAGAAACTGCTCGGCGAATATCGTTTTGATTGCGTTTTGTCTTTTTTCGTTTGTAATGACGAACCATTTTCCTAAAAATAAACAAAAATTCACTTTTTTTGCGTAAATAAATAATTCCATACACACAAACGATAAAAAATATGCGGTCGGATTTACCCCATCATTTAGCGGTCGAATTTACCACACCATGCCAGTTTTCATTTACCACACATAGAAACAATCTACACGACAATTCCAACACAAACGACACATACACTAAATAAGTCACTAAATGCACTACAAAAGCACTTACCGTTTGTTCTGCGATCGTTTTATTTAATAAGGTAAATCTAGTGATGCAATTTGAACAAAAATTAAATTGAAACTATCGAAAACACACTTGTTGTCTTTTGAGTGTCTAAATGTCAAATGCGGCAAAGCTGTCAAGGTGACATTTTCGTTATTTCGAATGCTCTATATAGTAACACTAATGAGAAATCGCTCCGCTCTGCCGTTTCTCACAAATAGAGGGCGGTCGGGTTTCCTCACCCGGTCGGATTTACCTACCCCACCCTACCCAGCATTAAATGTTGATGAATATTTGCTGTGCCTCATGTTACGAAAGTGTCACTATTACTTGTAAATTCCAGTAGATGATAATACGAGTATGTGGTTAGGAAAGTTAATTCACCGATCTGATATGGATCTGAATAGCAGCAGGATTTACTTATTTCTTTTCTAGGTAGTAAAGTCTAGTTGCGACCCTGTTATATGTTGTTCAGTTTATGTTTGTCATTTCCAAAGTTACCAGTTACAACAGGGCCTTTGTTGAATTTTAATGTATGAAGTTGTAAGGTGTCAGGCAAATCCAACACCTTCCATGAAAGCCCTGACATGATAAGCAAATCCGGCAGTATGTCACATAGCTCCGAATAAATCCTGACATTAAATTAACCAAAGTAATACGATCAACGAGTGAGCAAATGGAATACCACAGACTTACACAAGAACGCCTAAATGCATGTCATACCTTCCCACCATGAAACAGACGCAGTTCCGAGGGAAGAAACGAGAATAGAAGCCGAGAGCAGAACCGTGTTAAGCTAGAAGGCCCTACTATAAGGGACGGACACCCACATCGGCGGCTGACCGCCAGGACCACCCCCAGCCCATGTTAAAAGATAGAGCCCTCCAGAAGAACAGTATGGATCTTAAGATAACGCTAAAAGGGCCACACCAGCTGCAAGTTTTAGCGTGAGACTTTTTCGCGTCTCTGTTACGTTGTAAACGTTAAAAACATTGCCCCACCACGAAAAGTATAGTTTTTCTCATTGGATGGACAGAATTTTTGAAGGCGGAGCTTAAGGTTAACACTGAGACCCTGATTGGTCAGTTGAAAACACAGCCAGATAGCTTTTCTAATACCAACTTCGGTAAATTGTAGTAAGAAGTTAGGAGAGAGTTGCTTCCGAGACGGCGAGGTGCGTGTATCTGTGCGGCCCGCCGCCCCCTGACGGTGCCTTAACACCGACAAGGTAATGAACGCATGCGATGCCGAATTTTTGAGCGCATAAGGCTTCACTCAGAGCTGCAGAAGTCTCATCTGTTACATCCCCTTTTTACGTAATACTAGTGTCGATCGTCAATTAAATTTCATGGTGTTCACATTTGCTAAAAATCTGAAACACGATGATTTTTCTGTTATATAGTTATTGAGAAGCCACATCAGCCACTGTAATTTACGACAAGTTAGATAAGTAATTAAAGGTAATTGAGGGTCACTGTAGACTGTTTTGATAGTTTTCTTTTATGAAACTTAACTTAGATCTAGATTATAGATGTGATATGGCATAGGTCATCCTTCGTTCCATTGTAGAGCTTGGAAACCCATTCAGGGAATATTCGTTCACATTTTTGTTGAACGCAGTTGGTTTTTATCATCCTGTATTAAAATATTTCCTTTTATCAATAGTGCAATTTATAAACAATGTTTTGTGAGTAGAATAAAATTTCCAATGGTAAACTTAACTGCTTTTTCGAAGTTATTTGACCAGCTAACTAAAAATAGGAAAGCCTTGAACCTCATCCACTAAATTTTATCAGTATTAAGATTCTTTTAAAGGGAGTGCAGTGGAGCTGACGCTGAAATCATTAAGTATTTGTCTATATCATCGCTAGCCTCACTGAACTCTTGTGAACTCTACATGTCATGTGTGGTCTGGCGTCTCCTTACCAGCAGCAGGTCCCAGGTTCAAACTAGTCAATCCCCTAAAAAACACGCTCAGAGCGTCGTTGCGCGAAAGTGGTAGGGAGCCACGATATAGAACAAACAGACACCACGCAGAATGTTAGAAAGTGGTGGGACAGTGTAAAAGTGAAATAGAGGTGGTGAGGTAAAGGAGCTGGTGCACTGAAAGCCAGTACATAAGTAACCGTGAAAACTCATGTAATTTCACAACGGTACTGATTAAAATTGGCATGTGTTTAGAGCGAGAGTTAAGTTTCATGTCACCGATGTTGCTGGAAACCACGCTGGTTTGTATCACTTGCTGCTCGCTGGCCATCTGTATTCACTACATACAGCGGCAGCTCTGAATATTAGCAGGAGGCCACGGAAGTACACACCACAGGCTAGCGGGTTTAAGGGCACCGTCGTGCATATCAATTTCTGTGTTAACATACGGAGCGTAGCTCACCGTGAACTGACGTTCGCTCTTCTGGTCGAGGCAGTTGGTCGAGAAATGGGGATCTGCAGTCAGAACACGTACGGTAGGCGGAAACACGAGTCGCGTGCTGTGTGCTCCTCACTCTTCACGCCACACCTGCCCGCAAGAGTTAGGTGTGAATTGCGTCCGCCCGTGATTACCGCGTACGGGCTCGGGAGTGCGCCGTGCGTAGAGGCGCAGGTAGTTGGTGCGCGTGAGAATCCCGGCGAACAGGGGCTCCACCTATCATTACGGCTGGTGCTGGTTGTGGCATTTCGCAAGCGGTAGCCGTACCAGCTGCCAATTACCGCTGCGGGTAGCCCCCTGAGGACTGTCGAATAGCTCACGTCGTCCGCTCCCAGACGCGCACCTGCTCTCGCGCATGTAGCACCCCAACCCGAGGATGCCGCCACAATGCACTCTGGTGGTGATCGTTGAAAACGGTTATCGGCTTTTGACCATACAATCGCTCCAAAAATTATTGGTACAGTTACATTTTAGTGGTTGTAGGTTAAACGAAACATATATTTCAGAAAAGAACACAGACACGTGCACTCTTACACACGTAGGTTACAAATATGTCCAAATCACCTGTCCGTAAAGTAACATACAGTGTTGTGAAAATAACATCGCTCTTCTGCATCCAAAAAAAGTATTGGCACACGCATACGAATCAGACAGTGTGTTCGTTTTCTTCTACATCTACATCTACATCCATACTCCGCTAGCCACCTGACGGTGGGTGGCGGAGGGTATCTTGAGTACCTCTATCGGTTCTCCCTTCTATTCAAGTATCGTATTGTTCGTGGAAAGAAGGATTGTCGGTATGCCTCTGTGTGGGCTCTAATCTCTCTGATTTTATCCTCATGGTCTCTTCGCGAGATATACGTTGGAGGGAGCAATATACTGCTTGACTCTTCGTTCTCGAAACTTTAACAAAAGCCCGTACCGAGGTACTGAGCGTCTCTCCTGCAGAGTCTTCCTCTGGAGTTATCACCTCCGTAACGCTTTCGCGATTACTAAATGTTCCTCTAACGAAGCGCGCTGCTTTCCGTTGGATCTTCTCTATCTCTTCTATCAACACTATCTGGCACGGATCCCACACTGCTGAGCAGTATTCAAGCAGTGGGGGAACAAGCGTAGTGTAACCTACTTCCTTTGTTTTCGGATTGCATTTCCTTAGGATTCTTCCAATGAATCTCAGTCTGGCATCTGCTTTACCAACGATCAAATTTATATGATCATTCCATTTTAAGTCACTCCTAATGCGTACTCCCAGATAATTTATGGTATTAACTGCTTCCAGTTGCTGACCTGCTATTTTGTAGCTAAATGATAAGGGATCTATCTTTCTATGTATTCGCAGCACATTACACTTGTCTACGTTGAGATTCAATTGCCGTTCCCTGTGTCAATTCGCTGCATATCCTCCTGCATTTCAGTACAATTTTCCATTGTTACAACCTCTCGATACACCACAGCATCATCTGCAAAAAGCCTCAGTGAACTTCCGATGTCATCCACAAGGTCATTTATGTATATTGTGAATAGTAACGGTGCTACGACACTCCCCTTCGGCACACCTGAAATCGCTCTTACATCGGAAGACTTCACTCCATTGAGAATGACATGCTGCGTTCTGTTATCTAGGAACTCTTCAATCCAATCACACAATTGGTCTGATAGTCCATATGCTCTTACTTTGTTCATTAAACGGCTGTGGGGAACTGTATCGAACGCCTTGCGGAAGTCAAGAAACACGGCATCTACCTGTGAACCCGTGTCTATGGCCCTCTGAGTCTCGTGGACGAATAGCGCGAGCTGGGTTTCACACGACCGTCTTTTTCGAAACCCATGCTGACTCCTACAGAGTAGATTTCTAGTCTCCAGAAAAGTCATTATACTCGAACATAATACGTGTTCCAAAATTCTACAACTGATCGACGTTAGAGATACAGGTCTATAGTTCTGCACATCTGTTCAACGTCCCTTCTTGAAAACGGGTATGACCTGTGCCCTTTTCCAATCCTTTGGAACGTTACGCTCTTCTAGAGACCTACGGTACACCGCTGCAAGAAGGGTGGTGGGGGGGGGGGGGGGGGGGGGGAGGGGGGAGCAAGTTCCTTCGCGTACTCTGTGTAAAATCGAACTAGTATCCCATCAGGTCCAGCGGCCTTTCCTTTTTTGAGCGATTTTAATTGTTTTTCTATCCTTCTGTCGTCTATTTCGATATCTACCATTTTGTCATCTGTGCGAGAGTCTAGAGAAGGAACTACAGTGCAGTCTTCCTCTGTGAAACAGCTTTGGAAAAAGACATGTAGTATTTCGGCCTTTAGTCTGTCATCCTCTGTTTCAGTACCAGTCTCTCGCATAGCCCTCCTCACACTACATTTCGCTTCGCGTAATTTTTGTTTGTCTGCAAGGCTTTGGCTATGTTTATGTTTGCTGAGAAGTTCCCTTTGCTTCCGCAGCAGTTTTCTAACTCGGTTGTTGTACCACGGTGGCTCTTTTCCATCTCTTACGATCTTGCTTGGCACATACTCATCTCATGCATATTGTACTATGGTTTTGAACTTTGTCCACTGATCCTCAACACTATCTGTACTTGAGACAAAACTTTTGTGTTGAGCCGTCAGGTATTCTGTAATCTGCTTTTTGTCACTTTTGCTAAACAGAAAAATCTTCCTACCTTTTTTAATATTTTTATTTGCGGCTGAAATCATCGATGCAGTGACCGCTTTATGATCGCTGACTCCCTGTTCTGCGTTAACTGTTTCAAATAGTTCGGGTCTGTTTGTCACCATAAGGCGATGTTCACCTTCTAATAGCTAGTGTGCATCCCTTTAGCATCTATAACAGCACATAAACGCCTAGGAATGCTTTGTATTAAATTCCGGGTGATATCAGGGGTAATTTTCGACCATTCCTCCAGAAGCACTTTCTCCAAGTCGTTTTTACCTGACGGACGCCTTTTTATGACTTGTGTGTCGTGCCCACAGGTTCTCAATGGGGTTCAAATCAGGTGGTTTTAGAACCCTTCTGGAGCCATTGTACAGTAACCACTCCCGCGTTTTCATGGCGGTATGTTTTGGGTCGTTCTCTTGCTGGAAATGAAACACCTCAGTAAGGCCCATTGTCTGTGCACTAGCGTGTAAATTACCTCGCAACACGTCGATGTATCTCATATGATCCGTTGTACCGTGGATTACAGCTATATTTCCAACGCCGGACGCCACCTTACAGCCCCAGACCACGATACCGACCCCATCAAGTTTGACTGTGGGGTGCATGCGTTTGATGTCGAGTTACGTATTCGGCTTGCGCCAAACTTTCTTTCTTGTATCAAATCCGAACACATGGAACTTCGATTCGTCGCTAAATATCACAGTGTTCCAGAACTCCATTGGCTTGCTGATGTAGTCCTTGGCAAACTGCAGGCGTTTCTGCCGCTTAATTTCCGATATGTATGGCTTTTTCTTGGGAGAACGTCCTTGCATGTCAGCCTCATTCAACACATTTCGTATAGTTTGAACACTAATCGTATTGTCGGACGTTGTCTCAACAACCTCAGCAATAGTTGCTGCACTTGTAGCAGGTTCCTTCCTAGCAAGTGCGATGATACGGCGACGCTCTCGGGTTGTAAGCACTTTTCGACGTCCAGGACGACACATTCACTGTTGTTCCAGTCTCTTTATATTTATGAATGATGGCTCGTACCGTCGTGTAGACACCGCTGCTCTGATTTGACGATAGCTTCTCCCTTGTGAATAGAGCAATAACACTCTCTCACGCAACGTCACTGAATGTTCCTTCTTCTTTGGCCCCATGCTGACCACTGTCGCGCAGTACAACAACATACTAGCGACTGGGCCATCAACAACACATAGTGTCTATTGTGTCAGCAGATGGCGTTCCGGTACCTCAAAACTCGGCAATATACCGAGAAGCCACGCTCTGTACCAATACTTTTTGTGTGCAGAGGAGATACGTGTTTGCCCTTAACACTGCATTTCTGTGTTAATGGTAGGCACTGTGAGCAGAATTGTAGTGTCTGGTATGTGGGGTAGCACGTACATGTGCTGTGTACCGGAAGGTGCGGCGTTTGTAACCAGCAACGATAAATACGCACGTGTTCCAATACTTTTTGGTGCGATTGTACGTATACGCCCTAAGCGATTGGCTCGGTATCTAAACGAAGCTATGGGAAAGAGACGGAGAGGAACAGTTTGTCGTCTGGAAGAACTAGTCCGGCTAGAGTTACTGGTGAGAGTAAACCTGTGAATGCAAGTCGGCATTCGTGCTCGGATAGATCGGTAAGTAAGATTATTGCCCCTAAATAAAACAAAGTTCTGGGTTCGATTCCTGGTCCGGCACACAGTTTTAATCTGCCAGAAATTTTAAATCAACACACTCTGCAAAGCTAAAATTCATTACGTAAGCTCTTGTAAACAACTTTAAGGTAACTGAAGATAATCTAAAATGTAAAAGCTGTTGTAAATAACGAACTGCATTTCAGCAGCTCTTGGTCATTGAAATAAGATTTAAAAAAAACAGTTATGAACCGTGGGCTACGATCCACACATAATAAGTAAAGAACTGGACTTACATTCGGGAGAACCGAGGTGCATTCTTCGCCCAGCCATTCCTCCGTGGTTTACCTAAATGTTAGGATGGTTTCCATGAAAAGCGTTACCGTTGTATTCCGGCGCCAGCGGCCACCACTTCGAATTCCCGCCGACTGACACCTCCGCCGGCCGCTATGACTTCAGGGAAATCTGGGATCGGTCGTGTCCGTGCTGTTGGCAGAGTGCGGACAAAAACTTCCAGAGGAGGATGACGAAAACTTCTCGCTGCGATAGAGACGGCTGACGAAGAGTGGCTGCAGTCTTATTGCCCTGGTGATCCGCTGGACTGGTCGGGGCACGTGGTTGGGCAACCGGAGGTTCCAAGCCATTGTTGGATCGAGGGGAAACGAAGAATTCTATGAAGGGCCCCCTGGAACACCTGCATACCACGAATCGCAGAATTGTGCACTCTGAGCGACGTTAAACAGCCTCATAAAAAAGGTGATGCTGGTTGAGATTGCTGTTTGCAGCTGTTACACTATGTGGATTCGTGTGACCGATACAGCTTGAAAAGACACACTCACACCTTACACGATTAATGACTCAGTTGGTTGTAGTGAAGTATGTTACTGGTGCGCATCGTGGTTATTGTAGTGATTCCTCGTGGTTTATAATGCGTGTGCTTGTCTTGACAAGAACCATATTCAATATATTATGTTGAGTACTGTGTATCCTGTTCTTCAATTGATTGTTGTTAAAGAAGGTGTCGTTCACATTTTGGAAGGAGGGCTGTGTATGGTTAGTGTTAACGAGTGTGTTATCAATTCAATACGGTAATGGGCTTGCCTATTGTGTAAGAACTACCTGTGTCGTTTTAATATTATTTATTCTGAAATGCTGGATGGTGAACTCCATGCGTAAATTGAAATCTTTCTTGTTAATCGCTAGTGAGATCTGTGCGAGTTCAGACTGCCATGTTAGTTCTTGGATTTCTTCCTTATCTAGAGATAATTTGTGGGCGATTGTTTATTCTAAATGCAGGAAGGTGAACCCAGTACATAATTTTAAAGTTGTTTTGATTGATTTCGAGTACCCTTATGCCATGCTGGTTTCATTAGCTATTGTCTTAACGTTAGTTGTTCCTTAAAGGTAAAAGGGGTATGAAAGTTTGAAATCAAATTTTCCCTGCTCGTTGATCTTAAAAGCTGTATTAAAAGAAAGGAACATTGACAGATAAAATTGTTTTATCGATTCTCTTGTAAGGCAAACATCTACACATCTACATCTACATCTACATGGATACTCTACAAATCACATTTAAGTGCCTGGCAGAGGGTGAACCACCTCCACAATTCTCTATTATTCCAATCTCGTATGGCGTGCGGAAAGAACGAACACCTATATCTTTCCGTACGAGGTCTGATTTGCCTTATTTTATCGTGGTGATCGTTTCTCCCTCTGTAGGTCCGTGTCAACAAAATATTTTCACATTCGAAGGAGAAAGTTGGTGATTGGAATTCCGTGAGAAGATTCCGTCGCAGCGAAAAACGAAAAACGCCTGTGTTTTCATGATGTCAATCCGAAATCCTGTATCATTTCAGTGACACTCTCTCCCATAATCCGCGATAATACAAAACATGCTGCCGTTCTTTGAACTTTTTCGATGTACTTCGTCAAGCCTATCTGGTAAGGATCCCACACCGCGCAACAATATTCTAAAAGAGGACGGACAGCGCAGTGTGGGCAGTCTCCTTAGTAGATCTATTACATTTAGTGTCCTACCAATAAAACGCAGTCTTTCTCCTGATGACGACGTGCTCTTGAGTAGTCCCCGCCTGGAGATCCGAATGGGGGACTATTTTACCCTCGGAATATTTTACCCAAGAAGACGCCATCATCATTTAATCATACAGTAAAGCTGCATGCCCTCGGGAAAAATTACGGCTGTAGGTTCCCTTGGTATTTAGTTTAATTTACGGCCTTTAGATTAGACTGATTGATCGTGTAACCGAAATTTAACGGATTCCTCTTAGTACACATGTCGGTGACTTCACACTTTTCGTTATTTAGTGTCAACTGCCACTTTTCGCACCACTCAGATATTTTTTCTAAATCGTTTTGGAGTTTGTTTTGATCTTCTGATGACTTTATTAGTCGATAAACGACAGCGTCATCTGCAAATAATCTAAGACGGCTGCTCAGATTGTCTTCCAAACCATTTATATAGATAAGCAACAGCAATGAGCAAATAACACTACCTTGGGAAACGCCAGAAATCAGTTCTGTTTTAATTGATGACTTTACGTCAATTACTACGAATTGTGACATCTCCAAGAGGACAGTCTTCTGTTAAAATATTTGTGTGTAATAAAAGCATGAAACTTTGTTCATTGGGCTGTCATTACGCATGGATGTAAACCTCAGTACCAACAATCCATTCCTACGTCACAAAAAGGACATTGCCGGTTTCCAGTCCAGGAGTGTGCCCAATCTCTAATGACTTCGTCGTTGACTGGACATTTCCCTGTATTGTCACAGGGGACTGTTCTCAGCAGAGAAATACGGCGAGCACCAACTCCGGAGTATGTTATCAGATATCAAATTTTCGGACACAACCTTGAACTGCTTATTCTATTTTTCTTAAAATATTCTTTAACCTGACTGAAATGTCACTGGATGTGCCCAGATAAGGTTCAGTTTGGTATTTCTGTGACTTTGCATACATTATTTCATGCAGTGCTTAAAGCTTTTAAGAGTTGTTTGATTTTGTTTACAGCCTATGCCGTTAAGATTATGTAATTTTATTCCCAAATGCTCATTGATGTAAAGAATATTCAATTAACTCCATCATATCTAAATCTATGTTATCAGTTTAGAAATTAGTAACTTGTAGTTATTGGTTTTGGGGCGATCCTTTTAAGATTGCTGATTTTTGTGGAATCTTGTAATCTAAACAAATTGTGGTTTAAATGTGTGTTAACTTATAATGGCCCATCCCCATTGGCCCAAGCCTTCATTGTCCTTCCTAGCAGAGGTATATTGAGTCGTCTTACACCATTTTCAAGAAAGGAATAAAACTGTACAATAAACTACCCGTGGAATGAAAGACGTAACAAAAATTCCAGTATTTAAGAAGTTAGTTAAACCACAACTCTCAAATAATTTGTACTGTAAAGTCAAGTATTATCTAGAGGTTATAGGTTATGGAATAGTAAAAATTGAAATTATTTATTTACAAACAACTGTTATTCTGCAGCGAACTTACGTGGTTTAATGGCTGTTACTGTAAACCCACAGAGAAATGATTTGTGATGGAAAATTTTAACCCATTTATCTTTCTTGAGCTCAACAACTCATTCACTGTCATAAGGCGGTGACGCAGTTTTTTCACGTAGGCCAGAGGACAATCAAAATCCTCCTGCCAACCAAAAGAGTGTAAATGTGTGTGTGTGTGGGCGTGTGTATGTGGAAAATAATGTTGAAGTGGGTGCACTATTCAAGCTGGCAATGGACACTGAAACTGTTGAATTTAACGATGTAGATGGATGGAAGTTTCCGCACCATATTTCATGAAAGCGAAGAACAAAGAAAGCGTGAATGAAGTGTTAAAGAACACGAGCAGAGACTCAAATGGAGATGACATGATAAAAGATGGGAATTCCTAACAAAGAGGAGTGGGAAATATATTGGCTGGAATATGAAGCTTAAATACTGCTGTGGTTCACGCATTTCACCTGTGCACACGTTATTGTGAAAAATTGTGTGGAAAAAGTGAAAGAGAGCTGTAATTTTTAAAACTTGGAGAAGCAAGTGTGCCAAATTTTTAAACCGTGTAGTGTGTATCAGAAAATCAAAGCTTTAACGATGACCAGTAAAACAGAAATTCACGGTATCATATTGACAAAAGTGCTAGAGTGTGTGGTAATAAATTTATGTGGCCCACTACTAACAACACAGATAGGATAAAAGTAGATGTTTGTAGTTTTGCTCTTATTTCTGAAGGAGAATAAGCGCAGGGGAATCAGTTTTCGAGAAGTAATGATGGGAAACTTGGTAGCTAAAGTAAGTGAACAGTAGATAAATTTCCAAAATAGAGAAGACATGAGGAAAGAAAATTAATGGTAAATGCATTAAATTAGAATACTTTTAGGGGAAGTGATAAGTATAATACAGGAATAAAACTAAAGAAATGTCAGGATAATGACCTGGATCTTGTTAGGTGAAGGCACGAATCTTACAAATTCGACTCAAAAATACAGAAATTTCATGAGTCATGTGGAGGGAATTATAGGATAGTTAGAAACGCTCACCCCCATCCAGTAGAAATTAGCCAATGTAAGAAGGGGAATGAGCAAATATATATATATATATATATATATATATATATATATATATATATATATATACAGTGTAGACAATATTGCCAATTAAAAAATGAAAGTACCATGAGTAGTAATCTCAGGGGGAATGCACTCTTTGCAAGACCAGCCAAGTAACTGATGACTACCTAGTGCTGAGTTAGTTGATAGTGTTACTTCAGTTTCTTTCCATAGAGTCAATTATTCCTTTTCTCTCAATCCATAACTACACCTAACATCTTTAATATTCTTGAGTATCAGAGGTAAGTTGAAGCGAGTAAGGAATTATATATGTCGATAAGTAATTAATAAATGTTGCCAGATATGACATTATGTTATTTTCATTGTAAACAATGTGTAAACTTGGCATAACATTGTGTACATGTGACATTATTATGTATGCAACAGTGTTCTGGAAAGACCAAATGAAACACAGTGTTCTGAAACATTCTATTTCTAGAGTAAGTACTACTGAAAAATAACAACCGGTAGCACCTAGAACACACTATACTTACTTTATATTATCAGCAACCACATTTGTCAATTAATCAAAACTAGGCTGAAACATTAATATCTCAGACGATACTGTGGAACAACTTTCTGCGGCAAGCATATACACAGAGAAGTGCACTTGCATATGAAATGGTAAGGAACACATTTTATGAACGAAGGGATCTTTAAATGAAACAAATAGGCAAAGAGATTTAATTCTCTATCATGAAGGCTTTGGAGAGGCAAACGACATAAGAATCCCTCACAACTTTATCTTTGCGTCAGCAGAAGGAATGTGCTGCACAGAACATTGGAAGCAAGGCAAATGGTCATTACAGAACAACAAAGAAATGAAATAGTAATATGTTATGGGAGCAGTAACAAAAATGTTTCAGCAAGCACGCTGTATTGTGGTCAGTATAAAGTGAAAGATGTATTAAGTATTAACAAGGGTCTTTCCACCAGCATGAATCACTTTGAAGTACATAACCAACGATGATCTCTGAGGTTGATGGAATATTGGAGACATTTGTGAGGTAACAGTTACATCTGTCAGAGAGAGAAGTTGTGACTGTGGACATTATTAAAGGCGACGTGTGAATTGCTCAATTATTTGATAAAGATTGAGGTATGGGAATGGATAAGGTAGTGTGGTTGCCACCAAAACCTAAGTGAAGTATTGGGGAAGAGATGTACAATTGAAGAGTACAAGATACAGCATTAGCAATATGGAGATCACAAATAAGACACAGAACAGAATGTAAAATTTAAGCAGGCCGGTGTGTCCGAGCGGTTCTAGGCGCTTCAGTCCGGATCAGCGGGACTGCTACGGTCACAGGTTCGAATCCTGCCTCGAGCACGGATGTGTGTGATGTCCTTAGGGTAGTTAGGTTTAAGTAGTTCTAAGTACTAGGAGACTGATGACCTCAGATGTTAAGTCCCACAGTGCTCAGAGCAACTGGAACCATTTCTGAACTGATAGGATGTTGCTAAATAACATGTGTAACGAACTTGAATACAGCTCCGACGTGTGTCGTATGACAAGAGGGGCAATTACGGAACATTTGTAGAGTGGAAATTGCGAACCTGGGGAGCTTATGATTCTATTCACGTATCAATCATATTTGTAAATGTAATACTTTAGAAACGTGGAGCTTTGAAAACAAATTGATCACTTATAATACTCCTGTATATTCACCTTTGGGAAGGTACCATTATTAGGCGTTTTAATGTCATGTCACTGAGGATGTCAACAGACACGGAGTACGTGCTCGTCTTAGGTAAGGAGACGGAGGGAATTCAGCCGCCGCCTTCCAAGGGGAACATTCCCGCGTTCACCTTAAGCGATCCAGATGAACCGCGGAAAACCGACATCCGTTGCAACAAAACTTCAGTATGTTAGCACCACAACAGCTGCTTCGGTTCGCAGTGAGGTATGGACTTCACCGTTCTATTATGCTTCGCTGAAGATATATCATGAAGGAGCCTCGCAAGTGTTTGATTATTGCCTCTGTCGGAGGTGAAATTAACGTCGACAGCCAGAAAAGAAAGGTATTTGGGTGTAGTTCCAGAGAGTTGTTTACGAATTCTATTGTCCTCGCGCGAATACGAACCAGTCTGATGAGCCCACATAAAGATGTTTCGTAAATAACAATTCCGTTTCACGATCGGTGACGAAAGAGGTGTCTGGTATTCCTCGCCAAACAAAACACGGCGAGAATTTATGTGCGGCAGCCGGAAAGCGAACCCGAACTCAGTATGCATACTGCCGAAAGGCCGCGCCGGCGGGGAGGATGGAATCGAATTACAATAGCGTCGCCCGGCGCGGCGTTGTTCTCCGAGTTTATGGGGTCGCGTGGCGTTGAGCAACCTGCTGGCTGGTCGCGCAGTGAGCGTGTTATTACGGGGCGTGCCCGCCGGCGCAGCGTGGCGCTCGGGAAGACGAGAAATCAATTAGTGGCGCCAGCGGACGGCGGCGCTGGCGTCAGGGCGAGGCCGCGTGCTGCGCGCTCGCCGGCAAAGGTCAGCGCTAATGACGCGCCGCGCCGCGCCGGAGAAAGCAGCGTCGTGCGTGTGTGATCGAGTTTCGCGCCGCCACTGGCTGCTTACCGGCACCGTGGGAGCGATCGCTTCCACCTGCCATCTGGCGAATCACTCCGCTTGCGTGTTGCTTTCTACTGGCGTGCTATGTTGACGTACTAGATAAGTGCTGCCTTCGCAAGAGAACTGGGACAGCGGAAATACAAGACGCATGGAGTCACATTCTGAAAAGCTGAGAGGGATTCCCAGAAAATGGTTCAAATGGCTCTGAGCACTATGGGACTCAACTGCTGAGGTCATTAGTCCCCTAGAACTTAGAACTACTTAAACCTAACTAACCTAAGGACATCACAAACATCCATGCCCGAGGCAGGATTCGAACCTGCGACCGTAGCGGTCTTGCGGTTCCAGACTGCAGCGCCTTTAACCGCACGGCCACTTCGGCCGGCAGGCATTAGCAGAGCCAGGATTTGTATCCAAAAATCAAATGCCAAAATATGCACTAAAAATTCTTAAAATATGCATAAACGACGCGCAAAATGAAACTGGTACGATTAACAAATACAGTCATCAATTAATCACAGTTCAATCCTTTGTACTCAGTTGGTGTAGAGAAATGTACTACTGCTTCAAACTAAATCTTAAAGAGAAATAAAGAATACCCATATCAGAAACTCACCACACACTGAGGTGACAAAAGTCATGGCGGTATGCACATATTCAGACGGCGTTAGTATCGCGTACAAAAAAAAGTGTGTGAAATCTGATGGGACTTAACTGTTAAGGTCATCAGTTCCTAGGCTTACACACTACTTAACGTAAATTATCCTAAGGACAAACACAAACACCCATGCCCGAGGGATGGCTCGAACTCCGCCGGGACCAGCCGCACGCTATCGCGTACACAAGGTAAGCGCTGTCATTTGTACTCAGCTCAGTGGCGTTTCTAATATTAGGCAAGACTAGGCGGCAACCTAAGGCGGCAAAACGTTAGGGGCGGCAAAGAGCAGGAAAACTTAACTTCAAATCAAACAACAGTTAATGTCAAATTTGGTTGCACAGGTATATTCAGTTGAGTTCTGGTTTAAAATGTTCATTACATTCTTCCTATTCCAACTATTTTTGGAAAATTTCAAAAACAGAGGACGAAAAAATAGGAAATTGAGGACATCTGTTGTCCATGTGAAAAAGCATGAAAATTCAGAACTGTTCCCAGAAAATGAGGACCCAAGTTGAACGACTGAAAGTATTATTGTGCCGTTGGATGTTGGTGTTTGATGGTGGAATTGGGGATGTCGGGGAGACCGATTGTAGTAAAAAAAGATGGGACTAATTTTCCACTTCCCCCCGAGGGCGACAAAACACCTAGCAACGGCGCCGATTCACGTGATAGATGTGCAAAAGTGTCCGATGTCATTAACGCCGCACAACGGGCATTACCAGCCTTTTCAACGTGGAATTGTATTTGGAGCTAGACGCACGGGGCATTCCATTTCAGAAATCGTTAGGGAATTCAGTATTCCGAGATCCACAGCTTCGAGAGTGTGCCGAGAGTACCAGATTTCAGTCATTACCCCTCACCACGGAGAAAGCAGTGGTCGACGGCCTTGACTTAACATTTGAGAGCAGCGGCGTTCGCATACAGTTGTGAGTGCCGACAGACAAGCAACACTGCATGATATAACAGGTTGGTTGGTTGGTTGGTTGGGGAAGGAGACCAGACAGCGAGGTCATCGGTCTATTCGAATTAGGGAAGGACGGGGAAGGAAGTCGGCCGTGCCCTTTGAAAGGAACCATCCCGACATTTGCCTGGAGCGATTTAGGGAAATCACAGGAAACCTAAATCAGGATGGCCGGACGCGGGATTGAACCGTCGTCCTTCCGAATGCGAGTCCAGTGTCTTACCACTGAGCCACCTCGCTCGGTGATATAACAGCAGAGATTAATGTGCGTCGTACGACGAATGTATCCATTAGGACTGTGGCGAAATTTGGCGTTACTAGGCTGTGGCAGCGGACGACCGACGCAAATGCCTTTGCTAACAGCACGATTTCGCCTCCATCGACTCTCCCGGCTTCGGGACCATATTGGTTGGACCCTAGACGAGTTCGGATTTCAGTTGATAAGAGCTTGTGGTAGGGTTCGGGTGTCGCGCAGACACCACGAAGCCATGGGCCCTAGTTGTCAACAAGGCTCTATGCAAGATGGCGGAGGCTCCATAATGATGTTCGCTGTGATCCAGCTGAATAGATCTCTGACTGGAAATGGTTATGTTCGGCTACTTGGAGACGATCTGCAGCCATTCGTGGCCTTTATGTTCCCAAGCAGTGAGGGAATTTTTATGAATGACAATGCGCCATGTCACCAGGTCACAGTTGTTCGCAGTTGGTTGAAGAACAGTCTGGAAAATTCAAAGGAATGATTTCGCCACACTTATCGCCCTATGTCAATCCCATCGAACATTTGTGAGAAATTGAGACGTCAAATGGTGCACTAAATCCTCCAACGACAACACTTTCGCAGTTGTGGACGGCTACTGAGGCAGCGCGGCTCAATACTTCTGGAGGGGACGTCCAACGTCTTGTTGAGTCCATCCCACCTCGAACCGCTGCACTAAATGCTGCACTTCGCCGGGCCAAAGGAGATCCGATACTACTTGTCCAAAGCTGCTGTTGAAATAGACGAGAAATGTCCTCTTGAGGCTTTCTGCATTGAAACTTCTTCGTTTATCGCCGAAGAAGGTTTTGTAGAGAGAAAAAGGCCTCTCTACGTCATATGAGAGAAATTTCAAATCTCTTCCTAAGTGAGTTCTTCTTATACTTCTCGCGTTTCCCTGGGCAGGTGTTTTGCAATTTCAAAATTGTTATATAGGCTGTATTTTTTACGAATAACTGCATTGAACTCGTCGAAAGCAGTATTAGCAACTCCATGTATTTCGAAGGAATGTGCCTGCATTACATATTTCACTAGGGACGATTACTTTCTCAACGAATTAATCCTAGTCTACAATTTCTTTACAAATTCTCGCAGGACTGAAAAGCATTCTTTTCAAGTCACTGAAACGTTCAGCATAGTTACGTACGGCCTGCATCCGCGAATACCACCGTGTCAAAATAGGCTTTGGAGCCAATCATCTGAAAAATTAAACTCTAGCACGTGGTTCAAAGAAAATGTTATTGACGTTGGAAGTAAGACGGTCAACTTTGGGATACTGTTATCTCACCGTTTCTGCTACTCATTGTGATCTCACCGTTTCTGCTACGCAGTGTAGCCCACGGGGTAATCAGGTTAAATTATTGGTTTGGGGTAAAGAACCTTTAATGCTTTTACGATGTACAGTGCAGTATATGTAAGAAACAACAGCACACTTCCGTAATTTATACCATTCGACAACAAAAAAGAGAGAACATCATTAAAAAAGATTACAGTTGAAGTTCTGTCCTTATCTGAGTGCCTAGTACGGTTCAAATGGCTCTAACATCTGCCGGCCGCGGTGGTCTAGCGGTTCTGGCGCTGCAGTCCGGAACCGCGGGACTGCTACGGTCGCAGGTTCGAATCCTGCCTCGGGCATGGGTGTGTGTGATGTCCTTAGGTTAGTTAGGTTTAAGTAGTTCTAAGTTCTAGGGGACTTATGACCTAAGATGTTGAGTCCCATAGTGCTCAGAGCCATTTGAACCATTTGAACTTAACATCTGACCTCATCAGCCGCCTAGACCGTAGCAGCAGCGCAGTTCCGGACTAAAGAACCTAGAACTGCTCGCCACAGTGGCCGGCCCTAGTACGGCTTTAACGGTCGAGCAGCGCGGTAGTGCTGTGTGTTTCCGCCTGCAGCGTGGGTCCGCTCGCTTTGTTTACTACCCTCGGCCGACACTAATGTCACGCCGTAGTGCAACAAGATCATTGAATCAATACCGAAAAGTAACATTAAGCTTCGATTTTAGAAACGTCATTGCTAGCCAAAATCTCTCGATGTCGAGTGCTTTTTAAAGGAAGAGGCCAAGATCCAGGCTGCCGACATCGCTGGCATCACTTTTCGATCGTAAGTTACTCGCTCTAAGTGAAACATGCTAACGACAGGGTCCTTCGAGATATGAAACAAGGACGGAAATGTGGCAACGTTGAGGTTGCAGACTATACACTGAAAGGTCTCTGTTGGATTCCTTTCATGTTTAATTTCTTAAATCTGTTGTCATTTACGGCATAAACTCCTCTTCTAAATTTACTGTGGCGTTTCTGACTATCTGGGAGGAGACTGAGTAGTGGAACGTGTTACTTTTACACATAAACAAGAACGATCTGTCACACTACTACACTTTAAAACACAGTTTATATGTAATTCATGTCACACAGTCTCATACGGAACCTACATCCGCTTTCTTTTATATACTGTATATGATAAGATACTGTCATCCCCCTTCCCTTCTGTGTGAGAGGATGAATGAGCAAATGTATTTCTAGTTGCATGCTTGAGGGTAGCAGACAAGCCTGTCTGCTAGAGAACAGTAGGACCAACGTCGGAACAGATAGCTACGCTTTCTAAAAGCAAAGAGGTTTCTCTCCTTAGTATGGTCCTGTCCGTCCGTTGTCATGTTGGTATAGGAAGCTGCCCCTCTGGCCACTTCCGTTTGTATTTGTGAGCCACGCTCAGGAAGCACGCTCGAGAGGAGCGCAGGTCAGTCTGTCCGTGGCGAGCGTCTGAAGTGGTAAGATCTCCGGCTAAGCGCGTGTCTGCTAAGTCCGTAGGACAATGGATTTGTTAAGTTCAGCCTAACTGAAAATTTAAACACCTTTATTTCGGGTTTAGCTCTAAAATATCTTAGGTTATCTTAAATTGCAGCGCAGTGTAATTCTCGTGTGAAGTTCAGATTATTTTCCGGTAGTTGCTGTGTCACTACTTTATGAGTAAAGTGGAACCACGTGTTGATCAGTAACTCTAACTAAGATCAATCTCAAATGCGAATGCTTGTGTGATTATAACGTCTCGTCTTGACAATATTTTTCAATATAGCAACTTTTCTTTATGTTCAACCCACGTGGGGTATACTTTGCGAGACCAGTACCACGTGCTTATATAACTGTTTGAGCCGTCAGGTTAACAGTAAGACGTTAGTAACCAGTTCGAGGTTTTTCTTTTGTAAATTGCTTTTCGATCTAATTTATTTTAATTATCAAAATTATTGTGGAGTTATACGCTTTGTGTAAACCAAGTTGACCACGTGAAGCATGTAGCCCTCAGCTATTCTTTTTGGGAAGATTTCACAAAGAGTTAATATGAATCTAGTATACCAGTGTGTGGTAATTACATGACGGACAGGATTGTGCTACGAACGTAATTTCTTTGGGTGAAAATTTGAATCTGTTGGTAGTGGTTAATTTTCTGTGGCATATGTTTCAATGTTCTTTGTGTGTTGTTTTATGAATGCAGTGTTGTATGCAGTCTCCCGATCTTGCCTCCATATTTGATGTGTTCCATAAGATTCCAATCTCACATTCTCAAAATCCTAAATAAGGCACCAGTTTATTTATGAATCAAATTTAATATGCTGAAATTTCAATGATCAATCTTAAAATAAATTTCCAAATATAAACTGATTTATTTCTTTTTATTTAAATTCTCTTATATATATATCTATATCTATATATATATATATATATATATATATATATATATATATATATATATACACACTCCTGGAAATGGAAAAAAGAACACATTGACACCGGTGTGTCAGACCCACCATACTTGCTCCGGACACTGCGAGAGGGCTGTACAAGCAATGATCACACGCACGGCACAGCGGACACATCAGGAACCGCGGTGTTGGCCGTCGAATGGCGCTAGCTGCGCAGCATTTGTGCACCACCGCCGTCAGTGTCAGCCAGTTTGCCGTGGCATACGGAGCTCCATCGCAGTCTTTAACACTGGTAGCATGCCGCGACAGCGTGGACGTGAACCGTATGTGCAGTTGACAGACTTTGAGCGAGGACGTATAGTGGGCATGCGGGAGGCCGGGTGGACGTACCGCCGAATTGCTCAACACGTGGGGCGTAAGGTCTCCACAGTACATCGATGTTGTCGCCAGTGGTCGGCGGAAGGTGCACGTGCCCGTCGACCTGGGACCGGACCGCAGCGACGCACGGATGCACGCCAAGACCGTAGGATCTTACGCAGTGCCGTAGGGGACCGCACCGCCACTTCCCAGCAAATTAGGGACACTGTTGCTCCTGAGGTATCGGCGAGGACCATTCGCAGCCAATCATCTGAAAAATTAAACTCTAGCACGTGGTTCAAAGAAAATGTTATTGACGTTGGAAGTAAGACGGTCAACTTTGGGATACTGTTATCTCACCGTTTCTGCTACTCATTGTGATCTCACCGTTTCTGCTACGCAGTGTAGCCCACGGGGTAATCAGGTTAAATTATTGGTTTGGGGTAAAGAACCTTTAATGCTTTTACGATGTACAGTGCAGTATATGTAAGAAACAACAGCACACTTCCGTAATTTATACCATTCGACAACAAAAAAGAGAGAACATCATTAAAAAAGATTACAGTTGAAGTTCTGTCCTTATCTGAGTGCCTAGTACGGTTCAAATGGCTCTAACATCTGCCGGCCGCGGTGGTCTAGCGGTTCTGGCGCTGCAGTCCGGAACCGCGGGACTGCCACGGTCGCAGGTTCGAATCCTGCCTCGGGCATGGGTGTGTGTGATGTCCTTAGGTTAGTTAGGTTTAAGTAGTTCTAAGTTCTAGGGGACTTATGACCTAAGATGTTGAGTCCCATAGTGCTCAGAGCCATTTGAACCATTTGAACTTAACATCTGACCTCATCAGCCGCCTAGACCGTAGCAGCAGCGCAGTTCCGGACTAAAGAACCTAGAACTGCTCGCCACAGTGGCCGGCCCTAGTACGGCTTTAACGGTCGAGCAGCGCGGTAGTGCTGTGTGTTTCCGCCTGCAGCGTGGGTCCGCTCGCTTTGTTTACTACCCTCGGCCGACACTAATGTCACGCCGTAGTGCAACAAGATCATTGAATCAATACCGAAAAGTAACATTAAGCTTCGATTTTAGAAACGTCATTGCTAGCCAAAATCACTCGATGTCGAGTGCTTTTTAAAGGAAGAGGCCAAGATCCAGGCTGCCGACATCGCTGGCATCACTTTTCGATCGTAAGTTACTCGCTCTAAGTGAAACATGCTAACGACAGGGTCCTTCGAGATATGAAACAAGGACGGAAATGTGGCAACGTTGAGGTTGCAGACTATACACTGAAAGGTCTCTGTTGGATTCCTTTCATGTTTAATTTCTTAAATCTGTTGTCATTTACGGCATAAACTCCTCTTCTAAATTTACTGTGGCGTTTCTGACTATCTGGGAGGAGACTGAGTAGTGGAACGTGTTACTTTTACACATAAACAAGAACGATCTGTCACACTACTACACTTTAAAACACAGTTTATATGTAATTCATGTCACACAGTCTCATACGGAACCTACATCCGCTTTCTTTTATATACTGTATATGATAAGATACTGTCATCCCCCTTCCCTTCTGTGTGAGAGGATGAATGAGCAAATGTATTTCTAGTTGCATGCTTGAGGGTAGCAGACAAGCCTGTCTGCTAGAGAACAGTAGGACCAACGTCGGAACAGATAGCTACGCTTTCTAAAAGCAAAGAGGTTTCTCTCCTTAGTATGGTCCTGTCCGTCCGTTGTCATGTTGGTATAGGAAGCTGCCCCTCTGGCCACTTCCGTTTGTATTTGTGAGCCACGCTCAGGAAGCACGCTCGAGAGGAGCGCAGGCCTGTCTGTCCGTGGCGAGCGTCTGAAGTGGTTAGATCTCCGGCTAAGCGCGTGTCTGCTAAGTCCGTAGGACAATGGATTTGTTAAGTTCAGCCTAACTGAAAATTTAAACACCTTTATTTCGGGTTTAGCTCTAAAATATCTTAGGTTATCTTAAATTGCAGCGCAGTGTAATTCTCGTGTGAAGTTCAGATTATTTTCCGGTAGTTGCTGTGTCACTACTTTATGAGTAAAGTGGAACCACGTGTTGATCAGTAACTCTAACTAAGATCAATCTCAAATGCGAATGCTTGTGTGATTATAACGTCTCGTCTTGACAATATTTTTCAATATAGCAACTTTTCTTTATGTTCAACCCACGTGGGGTATACTTTGCGAGACCAGTACCACGTGCTTATATAACTGTTTGACCCGTCAGGTTAACAGTAAGACGTTAGTAACCAGTTCGAGGTTTTTCTTTTGTAAATTGCTTTTCGATCTAATTTATTTTAATTATCAAAATTATTGTGGAGTTATACGCTTTGTGTAAACCAAGTTGACCACGTGAAGCATGTAGCCCTCAGCTATTCTTTTTGGGAAGATTTCACAAAGAGTTAATATGAATCTAGTATACCAGTGTGTGGTAATTACATGACGGACAGGATTGTGCTACGAACGTAATTTCTTTGGGTGAAAATTTGAATCTGTTGGTAGTGGTTAATTTTCTGTGGCATATGTTTCAATGTTCTTTGTGTGTTGTTTTATGAATGCAGTGTTGTATGCAGTCTCCCGATCTTGCCTCCATATTTGATGTGTTCCATAAGATTCCAATCTCACATTCTCAAAATCCTAAATAAGGCACCAGTTTATTTATGAATCAAATTTAATATGCTGAAATTTCAATGATCAATCTTAAAATAAATTTCCAAATATAAACTGATTTATTTCTTTTTATTTAAATTCTCTTATATATATATATATATATATATATATATATATATATATATATATATATATATATATATACTTCTGGAAATGGAAAAAAGAACACATTGACACCGGTGTGTCAGACCCACCATACTTGCTCCGGACACTGCGAGAGGGCTGTACAAGCAATGATCACACGCACGGCACAGCGGACACATCAGGAACCGCGGTGTTGGCCGTCGAATGGCGCTAGCTGCGCAGCATTTGTGCACCACCGCCGTCAGTGTCAGCCAGTTTGCCGTGGCATACGGAGCTCCATCGCAGTCTTTAACACTGGTAGCATGCCGCGACAGCGTGGACGTGAACCGTATGTGCAGTTGACAGACTTTGAGCGAGGACGTATAGTGGGCATGCGGGAGGCCGGGTGGACGTACCGCCGAATTGCTCAACACGTGGGGCGTAAGGTCTCCACAGTACATCGATGTTGTCGCCAGTGGTCGGCGGAAGGTGCACGTGCCCGTCGACCTGGGACCGGACCGCAGCGACGCACGGATGCACGCCAAGACCGTAGGATCTTACGCAGTGCCGTAGGGGACCGCACCGCCACTTCCCAGCAAATTAGGGACACTGTTGCTCCTGAGGTATCGGCGAGGACCATTCGCAGCCAATCATCTGAAAAATTAAACTCTAGCACGTGGTTCAAAGAAAATGTTATTGACGTTGGAAGTAAGACGGTCAACTTTGGGATACTGTTATCTCACCGTTTCTGCTACTCATTGTGATCTCACCGTTTCTGCTACGCAGTGTAGCCCACGGGGTAATCAGGTTAAATTATTGGTTTGGGGTAAAGAACCTTTAATGCTTTTACGATGTACAGTGCAGTATATGTAAGAAACAACAGCACACTTCCGTAATTTATACCATTCGACAACAAAAAAGAGAGAACATCATTAAAAAAGATTACAGTTGAAGTTCTGTCCTTATCTGAGTGCCTAGTACGGTTCAAATGGCTCTAACATCTGCCGGCCGCGGTGATCTAGCGGTTCTGGCGCTGCAGTCCGGAACCGCGGGACTGCTACGGTCGCAGGTTCGAATCCTGCCTCGGGCATGGGTGTGTGTGATGTCCTTAGGTTAGTTAGGTTTAAGTAGTTCTAAGTTCTAGGGGACTTATGACCTAAGATGTTGAGTCCCATAGTGCTCAGAGCCATTTGAACCATTTGAACTTAACATCTGACCTCATCAGCCGCCTAGACCGTAGCAGCAGCGCAGTTCCGGACTAAAGAACCTAGAACTGCTCGCCACAGTGGCCGGCCCTAGTACGGCTTTAACGGTCGAGCAGCGCGGTAGTGCTGTGTGTTTCCGCCTGCAGCGTGGGTCCGCTCGCTTTGTTTACTACCCTCGGCCGACACTAATGTCACGCCGTAGTGCAACAAGATCATTGAATCAATACCGAAAAGTAACATTAAGCTTCGATTTTAGAAACGTCATTGCTAGCCAAAATCACTCGATGTCGAGTGCTTTTTAAAGGAAGAGGCCAAGATCCAGGCTGCCGACATCGCTGGCATCACTTTTCGATCGTAAGTTACTCGCTCTAAGTGAAACATGCTAACGACAGGGTCCTTCGAGATATGAAACAAGGACGGAAATGTGGCAACGTTGAGGTTGCAGACTATACACTGAAAGGTCTCTGTTGGATTCCTTTCATGTTTAATTTCTTAAATCTGTTGTCATTTACGGCATAAACTCCTCTTCTAAATTTACTGTGGCGTTTCTGACTATCTGGGAGGAGACTGAGTAGTGGAACGTGTTACTTTTACACATAAACAAGAACGATCTGTCACACTACTACACTTTAAAACACAGTTTATATGTAATTCATGTCACACAGTCTCATACGGAACCTACATCCGCTTTCTTTTATATACTGTATATGATAAGATACTGTCATCCCCCTTCCCTTCTGTGTGAGAGGATGAATGAGCAAATGTATTTCTAGTTGCATGCTTGAGGGTAGCAGACAAGCCTGTCTGCTAGAGAACAGTAGGACCAACGTCGGAACAGATAGCTACGCTTTCTAAAAGCAAAGAGGTTTCTCTCCTTAGTATGGTCCTGTCCGTCCGTTGTCATGTTGGTATAGGAAGCTGCCCCTCTGGCCACTTCCGTTTGTATTTGTGAGCCACGCTCAGGAAGCACGCTCGAGAGGAGCGCAGGCCTGTCTGTCCGTGGCGAGCGTCTGAAGTGGTAAGATCTCCGGCTAAGCGCGTGTCTGCTAAGTCCGTAGGACAATGGATTTGTTAAGTTCAGCCTAACTGAAAATTTAAACACCTTTATTTCGGGTTTAGCTCTAAAATATCTTAGGTTATCTTAAATTGCAGCGCAGTGTAATTCTCGTGTGAAGTTCAGATTATTTTCCGGTAGTTGCTGTGTCACTACTTTATGAGTAAAGTGGAACCACGTGTTGATCAGTAACTCTAACTAAGATCAATCTCAAATGCGAATGCTTGTGTGATTATAACGTCTCGTCTTGACAATATTTTTCAATATAGCAACTTTTCTTTATGTTCAACCCACGTGGGGTATACTTTGCGAGACCAGTACCACGTGCTTATATAACTGTTTGAGCCGTCAGGTTAACAGTAAGACGTTAGTAACCAGTTCGAGGTTTTTCTTTTGTAAATTGCTTTTCGATCTAATTTATTTTAATTATCAAAATTATTGTGGAGTTATACGCTTTGTGTAAACCAAGTTGACCACGTGAAGCATGTAGCCCTCAGCTATTCTTTTTGGGAAGATTTCACAAAGAGTTAATATGAATCTAGTATACCAGTGTGTGGTAATTACATGACGGACAGGATTGTGCTACGAACGTAATTTCTTTGGGTGAAAATTTGAATCTGTTGGTAGTGGTTAATTTTCTGTGGCATATGTTTCAATGTTCTTTGTGTGTTGTTTTATGAATGCAGTGTTGTATGCAGTCTCCCGATCTTGCCTCCATATTTGATGTGTTCCATAAGATTCCAATCTCACATTCTCAAAATCCTAAATAAGGCACCAGTTTATTTATGAATCAAATTTAATATGCTGAAATTTCAATGATCAATCTTAAAATAAATTTCCAAATATAAACTGATTTATTTCTTTTTATTTAAATTCTCTTATATATATATATATATATATATATATATATATATATATATATATATATATATATATATATACACTTCTGGAAATGGAAAAAAGAACACATTGACACCGGTGTGTCAGACCCACCATACTTGCTCCGGACACTGCGAGAGGGCTGTACAAGCAATGATCACACGCACGGCACAGCGGACACATCAGGAACCGCGGTGTTGGCCGTCGAATGGCGCTAGCTGCGCAGCATTTGTGCACCACCGCCGTCAGTGTCAGCCAGTTTGCCGTGGCATACGGAAATCCATCGCAGTCTTTAACACTGGTAGCATGCCGCGACAGCGTGGACGTGAACCGTATGTGCAGTTGACAGACTTTGAGCGAGGACGTATAGTGGGCATGCGGGAGGCCGGGTGGACGTACCGCCGAATTGCTCAACACGTGGGGCGTAAGGTCTCCACAGTACATCGATGTTGTCGCCAGTGGTCGGCGGAAGGTGCACGTGCCCGTCGACCTGGGACCGGACCGCAGCGACGCACGGATGCACGCCAAGACCGTAGGATCTTACGCAGTGCCGTAGGGGACCGCACCGCCACTTCCCAGCAAATTAGGGACACTGTTGCTCCTGAGGTATCGGCGAGGACCATTCGCAGCCAATCATCTGAAAAATTAAACTCTAGCACGTGGTTCAAAGAAAATGTTATTGACGTTGGAAGTAAGACGGTCAACTTTGGGATACTGTTATCTCACCGTTTCTGCTACTCATTGTGATCTCACCGTTTCTGCTACGCAGTGTAGCCCACGGGGTAATCAGGTTAAATTATTGGTTTGGGGTAAAGAACCTTTAATGCTTTTACGATGTACAGTGCAGTATATGTAAGAAACAACAGCACACTTCCGTAATTTATACCATTCGACAACAAAAAAGAGAGAACATCATTAAAAAAGATTACAGTTGAAGTTCTGTCCTTATCTGAGTGCCTAGTACGGTTCAAATGGCTCTAACATCTGCCGGCCGCGGTGGTCTAGCGGTTCTGGCGCTGCAGTCCGGAACCGCGGGACTGCTACGGTCGCAGGTTCGAATCCTGCCTCGGGCATGGGTGTGTGTGATGTCCTTAGGTTAGTTAGGTTTAAGTAGTTCTAAGTTCTAGGGGACTTATGACCTAAGATGTTGAGTCCCATAGTGCTCAGAGCCATTTGAACCATTTGAACTTAACATCTGACCTCATCAGCCGCCTAGACCGTAGCAGCAGCGCAGTTCCGGACTAAAGAACCTAGAACTGCTCGCCACAGTGGCCGGCCCTAGTACGGCTTTAACGGTCGAGCAGCGCGGTAGTGCTGTGTGTTTCCGCCTGCAGCGTGGGTCCGCTCGCTTTGTTTACTACCCTCGGCCGACACTAATGTCACGCCGTAGTGCAACAAGATCATTGAATCAATACCGAAAAGTAACATTAAGCTTCGATTTTAGAAACGTCATTGCTAGCCAAAATCTCTCGATGTCGAGTGCTTTTTAAAGGAAGAGGCCAAGATCGAGGCTGCCGACATCGCTGGCATCACTTTTCGATCGTAAGTTACTCGCTCTAAGTGAAACATGCTAACGACAGGGTCCTTCGAGATATGAAACAAGGACGGAAATGTGGCAACGTTGAGGTTGCAGACTATACACTGAAAGGTCTCTGTTGGATTCCTTTCATGTTTAATTTCTTAAATCTGTTGTCATTTACGGCATAAACTCCTCTTCTAAATTTACTGTGGCGTTTCTGACTATCTGGGAGGAGACTGAGTAGTGGAACGTGTTACTTTTACACATAAACAAGAACGATCTGTCACACTACTACACTTTAAAACACAGTTTATATGTAATTCATGTCACACAGTCTCATACGGAACCTACATCCGCTTTCTTTTATATACTGTATATGATAAGATACTGTCATCCCCCTTCCCTTCTGTGTGAGAGGATGAATGAGCAAATGTATTTCTAGTTGCATGCTTGAGGGTAGCAGACAAGCCTGTCTGCTAGAGAACAGTAGGACCAACGTCGGAACAGATAGCTACGCTTTCTAAAAGCAAAGAGGTTTCTCTCCTTAGTATGGTCCTGTCCGTCCGTTGTCATGTTGGTATAGGAAGCTGCCCCTCTGGCCACTTCCGTTTGTATTTGTGAGCCACGCTCAGGAAGCACGCTCGAGAGAAGCGCAGGTCAGTCTGTCCGTGGCGAGCGTCTGAAGTGGTAAGATCTCCGGCTAAGCGCGTGTCTGCTAAGTCCGTAGGACAATGGATTTGTTAAGTTCAGCCTAACTGAAAATTTAAACACCTTTATTTCGGGTTTAGCTCTAAAATATCTTAGGTTATCTTAAATTGCAGCGCAGTGTAATTCTCGTGTGAAGTTCAGATTATTTTCCGGTAGTTGCTGTGTCACTACTTTATGAGTAAAGTGGAACCACGTGTTGATCAGTAACTCTAACTAAGATCAATCTCAAATGCGAATGCTTGTGTGATTATAACGTCTCGTCTTGACAATATTTTTCAATATAGCAACTTTTCTTTATGTTCAACCCACGTGGGGTATACTTTGCGAGACCAGTACCACGTGCTTATATAACTGTTTGAGCCGTCAGGTTAACAGTAAGACGTTAGTAACCAGTTCGAGGTTTTTCTTTTGTAAATTGCTTTTCGATCTAATTTATTTTAATTATCAAAATTATTGTGGAGTTATACGCTTTGTGTAAACCAAGTTGACCACGTGAAGCATGTAGCCCTCAGCTATTCTTTTTGGGAAGATTTCACAAAGAGTTAATATGAATCTAGTATACCAGTGTGTGGTAATTACATGACGGACAGGATTGTGCTACGAACGTAATTTCTTTGGGTGAAAATTTGAATCTGTTGGTAGTGGTTAATTTTCTGTGGCATATGTTTCAATGTTCTTTGTGTGTTGTTTTATGAATGCAGTGTTGTATGCAGTCTCCCGATCTTGCCTCCATATTTGATGTGTTCCATAAGATTCCAATCTCACATTCTCAAAATCCTAAATAAGGCACCAGTTTATTTATGAATCAAATTTAATATGCTGAAATTTCAATGATCAATCTTAAAATAAATTTCCAAATATAAACTGATTTATTTCTTTTTATTTAAATTCTCTTATATATATATATATATATATATATATATATATATATACACTCCTGGAAATGGAAAAAAGAACACATTGACACCGGTGTGTCAGACCCACCATACTTGCTCCGGACACTGCGAGAGGGCTGTACAAGCAATGATCACACGCACGGCACAGCGGACACATCAGGAACCGCGGTGTTGGCCGTCGAATGGCGCTAGCTGCGCAGCATTTGTGCACCACCGCCGTCAGTGTCAGCCAGTTTGCCGTGGCATACGGAGCTCCATCGCAGTCTTTAACACTGGTAGCATGCCGCGACAGCGTGGACGTGAACCGTATGTGCAGTTGACAGACTTTGAGCGAGGACGTATAGTGGGCATGCGGGAGGCCGGGTGGACGTACCGCCGAATTGCTCAACACGTGGGGCGTAAGGTCTCCACAGTACATCGATGTTGTCGCCAGTGGTCGGCGGAAGGTGCACGTGCCCGTCGACCTGGGACCGGACCGCAGCGACGCACGGATGCACGCCAAGACCGTAGGATCTTACGCAGTGCCGTAGGGGACCGCACCGCCACTTCCCAGCAAATTAGGGACACTGTTGCTCCTGAGGTATCGGCGAGGACCATTCGCAACCATCTCCATGAAGCTGGGCTACGGTCCAGCACACCGTTAGGCCGTCTTCCGCTCACGCCCCAACATCGTGCAGCCCGCCTCCAGTGGTGTCGCGACAGGCGTGAATGGAGGGACGAATGGAGACGTGTCGTCTTCAGCGATGAGAGTCGCTTCTGCCTTGGTGCCAATGATGGTCGTATGCGTGTTTGGCGCCGTGCAGGTGAGCGCCACAATCAGGACTGCATACGACCGAGGCACACAGGGCCAACACCCGGCATCATGGTGTGGGGAGCGATCTCCTACACTGGCCGTACACCACTGGTGATCGTCGAGGGGACACTGAATAGTGCACGGTACATCCAAACCGTCATCGAACCCATCGTTCTACCATTCCTAGACCGGCAAGGGAACTTGCTGTTCCAACAGGACAATGCATGTCCGCATGTATCCCGTGCCACCCAACGAGCTCTAGAAGGTGTAAGTCAACTACCCTGGCCAGCAAGATCTCCGGATCCGTCCCCCATTGAGCATGTTTGGGAGTGGATGAAGCGTCGTCTCACGCGGTCTGCACGTCCAGCACGAACGCTGGTCCAACTGAGGCGCCAGGTGGAAATGGTATGGCAAGCCGTTCCACAGGACTACATCCAGCATCTCTACGATCGTCTCCATGGGAGAATAGCAGCCTGCATTGCTGCGAAAGGGGGATATACACTGTACTAGTGCCGACATTGTGCATGCTCTGTTGCCTGTGTCTATGTGCCTGTGGTTCTGTCAGTGTGATCATGTGATGTATCTGACCACAGGAATGTGTCAATAAAGTTTCCCCTTCCTGGGACAATGAATTCACGGTGTTCTTATTTCAATTTCCAGGAGTGTATATATCACCGGTTGTCGTATGACTATTAAAAGATTATAATTAATGTTAGTCTGGTTGGGAATTCGGTAAGCTAGACTGGATGCCTGGTGAAACAGTTGCTCAGACAGCTCACAGCTTTTAACCCGCTTTTATAGCCTATCAGTAACACTTTCATAGCAAAATTACACATCAGAAACGCCACAGTAAATTTAGAAGAGGAATTTATGCCGTAAATGACAACAGATTTAAGAAATTAAACATGAGAGGAATCCAACAGAGACCTTTCAACACATATTTGAACTACCCTTCGAACTCCCGACGACAGACCTCGTGGCGGCGCTCCACCCCTATGGCAAAGTACACGAACACGTGACAGAAGAGTGGACCAATTTAAGACGTATCCAGTCCTCAACGTAGGACGCCAGGTGCGAACAGTGATCAACAGGAAGGTTGCACTGCAGGCTGCGAAGCCGCTCGGTACCTACCTATTAATCATCACGATTTTATGGAATACTAGCAGATTTCCGCGCCCACATCGTGGTTCGAGGACGTCGATACCCAGCATGACACCAATCCAAGGCCTCCTGAAATCGGCACTGTGGTGTCACCGCCAGACACCACACTTGCTAGGTGGTAGCCTTTAAATCGGCCGCGGTCCGTTAGTATACGTCGGACCCGCGACGCCACTACCAGTGATTGCAGACCGAGCGCCGCCACACGACAGGTCTAGTCTAGAGAAACTCCCTAGCACTCGTCCCAGTTGTACAGCCGAGTTTGCTAGCGAAGGTTCACTGCCTACACACGCTCTCATTTGCAGAGACGACAGTTTAGCATAGCCTTCAGCTACGTCATTTGCTTCGACCTAGCAAGGCGCCATATTCAGTTACTATTGTATTGCATTGTGAATCATGTACCTTCAAGAGCGACGTTCATCATTAATGGATTAAAGTTAAGTATCAACTAATTACGCCCGCTTTCTGAATTCTAATTCCTTGTCACGTTCCAGACCTCACGTCAGTATAGTTCTTCCCTTTTCACGCCAGCCTGCGTTAGCTAAAACGCGTGCATTTCGGCCTCCTCTAGTAAGACGGTGTTGCCTCTTGTGCCAACCCAACATGAACAATACAGGGACGACCGTAATCGGCGGGTACGAATTCACTCGCGACGTTCGCTTCTCTCCACCATTACCACGGATAACCCTACCCAACCACCGCACCGCCAGACTTACAGCCTGGCCACAATGAATATCAACATGATTAGCTCTCCTTCCAAGATCCAACTTCCGAGGGAAACAATAGGAGCCACGGGAGTTGACTTTACATTCTTGCAAGAAGTGTAAAAGACCGCATTCTCGGATTTTCATGGCTAGGCCTGCCGACCCCACAGACATTGGCTTGGCGATTTTAGAGCGTGACTATCGAAGGCATCAACATCACATATCTGTTCTGGGCACGAGGATTAGCGGTCACGGCACTTGACATTCGATTCATGAAGTTTATGCACCATCGGGCACCAACAAATATCGTGACCGGGCCAGGTTCTACATTGCTCACATTGCCCCCTTCCCCCCTCCCCCCCCCCCCCCTCCACACGTTTTTCTAGGAGATACGAACACTTTCAAGGACCAAATCCCTCACTACACGTCTTCTCCCGAACTGGGTGTGGTGATTCACGATCCCCATCTGTGCGACACGTGGGAAAAGATACATGGCGACAATTCTGGACACACACATCTTACCAGTCATTTGGCGAGCCGACTGGATGGCATAATGTGACACAAGGTCTTACAAAGGGAGTTGCGGCAGCTCAACGATGGCCTCTGGCCTTTTCCGATCGTAATGGCCACATCTGTACGATACGTCTCCACGCTCAACATGTCTGGCGTAGTAATAGAAGATGAATTTAACATACCTCCAGGATCCAGACTGCCGTTGGCAAGTCGCCACAACGTGGGCAATCTGTGAACGACGTCACTCCCGATACAAATCCTGCTGGCTTCTCTGCGCCAAACCGACAACCCGCAGGACACTATTGCAGTTTGGCAAGGACACCGGCAGACTCTTGCCTTTTACTATGCGGCGCTCAGAGACGTCGACGCTCTGCCTCCACCATCAGTCAGGCGATGAGAACGACACCGAATCAAAGCTCGCTTATTGTCATTGACGAAGCGTCTTTAAGAAGGCGCTTTAGTCTGCTGGCGACGACACGACTCGTACCACATTGTGATGGACAAGCGCCGACACCGCCGACAGTTAATTACGACCCAAGCAACCATAGTGGAAGCCATAGAGGATCAATTTCGTCATCTTTACGAGGCTACTGCGGAAGAATTACCACAGTTGACGCGCACTATTGACAGGACAACGGCGAGGCATTACTGGAGGAAGTTTCGTCTGAGGAGGTGGGCGACGCCTTGGACAAAGGTGTGGTCAACAAGCGTCCTGAGACAGATGGATTACCATTCGACTTTTACGGGACGTTCCGTGATATCATGATGCCCCGCTTGTTACAGTGTTCTGAGAACTCATGCCCTCGGACTGCACCAAACCGCCATCCTTCACTGAATGATTTCTCGTATCAGTACACAAGCCAGCAGGAGTGCAGTCGGTTAGCGACAATCGCACACTTACAATACTGAACGCCGACAACAAGTTCTTTGCCAGGCTTTTAGCAGGTCGCATTAAGAAGACTTTGCCAGTGATTCTCGCCCCAGAACAGACGCCGTAGGAGTGAGACGCCAACAAACAAGTGGCCACCGCCGATTTTAGGGACTTAAGAGGGATCCCCTCGGCATGCCAACTACGAGAGACGACCGTCGCCAACGATTTCAGTCTGGTCTTCACAAAGCTATTTATTTAATTAATTTATTTTTCAAGTAAAGACCTGCTGCCTGTTATTATATAGCAGGTCGTACATAGTGTGATTTTACTTGTTATATCATACAAATTCAGTTTTATTACTGGTAAAAGATACATAATAGGTTGTTGGTGTATTTTAAATTGAAATTAAAAGTTTATTTAATCGAAGAAACAAGAGATGGCAGTTGGGCTTAGGTACGATATGACAGTTCTTCCCTGTATACCTCCTACGTGCAGGGTTACATCTGTTACATACATATGTTGTCTTGACAGAGGTAATACTTAATTTGATGTATTGATTAGCTAGGTTGTAATGTGTTTCCGAACTTAAGGTAACAGTGGAGATAGGGAATTGCTGTAAAATGTCATAGTCAGCTGCATCAGGTGCGAGGGCTCGAGCCAGTCACACCTGATGCAGCGGAAGAAGAAGAAATGTCACATCTTCTGATAATATTACATGCTACGAAATGGTATAAAAAACAGCTACATAGAGAGTTCCATTATCAGACTGATTCGATTTAGCGTTGTGGAACCGTCGCTTACTATTTGCTATGTTTCTATATTTATCTCCTCTTCATTTTCTGTATCGGATTTAGCATCCGATTCCGTGTTTGTGCTTGTGTCTGTGTCACTTACTGTGTACTGCTGATCTGTCTTATTCTAGGGTATGTTCTCTCCTATTTGTTTGTCACATATAGTGTTCGGGATACTTCGTCTGCGATGTTGTTTATAGTGTTCCACTCATCTTGTCTGCATATTAACTGTCCTATGTTCTGGTTTCCTAAACTCGGTCTTATTTTTCCTAGGGCACCGCAGATGAGCGCTTTGTGTTCAAGTGTGCTATTTTTGTCACAGGCACAAGTGTGAATCTGTCTTAGGCTGAACCTGTGAAGATACACGGGATTCAGGCCATGCATGGCACGTGGGAAAGCGCACCATGTCGAGTGTTGGATTCATATTCATCTGCTCTCGTATACTGGAGGAGAAAGAGTAGACTCGTCTTCCCTTATCTGTTGTATCCCATTCTGTTTGTCATGTATTAATTCTCCACTTGTTTAATTTCTGTTTGTCGGTTATGTCTTGTCCAGTTATTTGTCGTACGTTGTTGCGTGTTCCCCTCTTCAGCCAGCAGGCAGCTGCTCTGTGGCGAATTGTAACATCTATAGGGAAAACTCCCATTACCATCTAGAGCGCCTCAATCGAGGTCGTGCTGAAAGCCCCCGAGATTCTGAGTAGGACACTCCTCTGGTTTTACTCGTAACTAAGCATAATAGATGTACCTAGCACTAGCCGCAAAACAAGCTGTTCGCCCAAAGAGTACTGCGTAATACGTCCTCATTGTCTGAAGGAGTAGTCTGTGTCTTATAGTTCCAATCTTGCAATATTATGCACGAGTTTGGCAGCTTTGTTAAATGTCAGTCTGGCATGTTGGTTAAAGTGTAATTGTTCATTAATATAAATGCCAAGGTATCTTGTAATAGCTTTTCTTTTTATAGATATGTCAACTTTTTAATTGGATTTCTTTCCAGTGTGCTTCTTAGAAGTAGGTAAACAGTTTTGTTTGTTGCTATTTTGGGTTTGTTGTTCGCGCACCATTCACTGACTAACGCGAGGAGCCTCGTGCCTTTTTTCTCTAATTGGGACCTGAAGTTTTCAGATACTGTGATTATAGGGTCATCAGCGTACGCAACCACCCCGTTTGTCATGTTGTCTTCTAGTGCATTCAGAAGTGGTCTTATGGCTATGCCTCAGAAAATCGGTCAGCATATGGATCCTTGCGGACAATCCTTTGTTACCCTCTTTATAACCTTTGGCGACCAGTCTTCCATTCCAATTTTCTGTTTTTATAATAATCTCTATGACTGTTGTATTGAGCCAGTTGACTCCAAAGGTTGTCGAAAGCGCCAGCAATGTCAATTAGGATTGTACTATGTATTTGTCATGTACTGTCTGTGCCATTCCTATGGCCCTATTTACTGCGCCGTCGATGGATTTTGTGGTCTAAAACAAAATTGAATCGGTCTAAGGTCAAAGAGCTGCCAGTGCGACTGAGGTCTGTACCACAGAATCTCTCCTGTACCTTTGCCACAATGTTAATGAGGCGTATTGGTCTGTATGTCTTAGGGTCAGCCGGGTCTTTGTCCGCCGCTTTCTTGACTATAGCTGCATTTGCCTTCTTCCATACATTCGGTATTCATCCTTCTAGCTGAGCATCGCCGGCCGAAGTGGCCGAGCGGTTCTAGGCGCTACCGTCTGGAGCGGCGCGACCGCTACGGTCGCAGGTTCGAACCCTGCCTCGGGCATGGATGTGTGTGATGTCCTTAGGTTAGTTAGGTTTAAGTAGTTCTAAGTTCTAGGGGACTGATGACCTCAGAAGTTAAGTCCCATAGTGTTTTTTTTTTGACAAGTGGAGCAGCTTGTTTGATGGTTTCGGGGTGGATGCCACCCGGACCCAATGCCTCTTTGTTCTTAATTTCGTTTATTGCCAGTATGGCAGCACGCTTTGAGGCGTGACGTCACGGAATGCGCGGCCCCTGCAGTGGGAAATTCGAGTCCTCCCTCGAGCATGGGTGTGTGTGTGTTGTTATAAGCATAAGTTAGTTTAAGTTAGTTTAAGTAGTGTGTAAGTCTAGGGACCGATGACCTAAGCAGTTTGTTCCCTTAGGAATTCACACACATTTGAACATCTGTTGCCAGTGCAACTTCCTCACGAGCAAAGGGGATAGTGATACCTCCGTTTTCGTAGTCGTCATAAAGTAGACTGCGAAGTGCGATGTGAAGCTGGATGTCGTAAGTGTTGTCATCGTCAGGAAGTAGCTTGTTCAGGAGATACTGCGGCGCGCCCCTCCAGTCTCTTGTGGTAGTACCATCTGGTTTCTTCAGTGTTGATAGTACTGTAGGAGTCTTTATACGTTACATCTGCAGTTTAAACGGCTCCCACCAGATATTGTTCTGTAAGTTTGTCCTAACATAAGTTTGTCAGTGGGCTTTCCTGGTCTTATCTAGTTCGCCTTTGTTTCGTGCTTTTGCATCACGGTAATCCTGAAGTCTAATTTCTCTTTCCTGTGCTATCTTTCATTTTTGGTAATATGGTCGTTTATCACGAGCGTCTTTTCTTAATCTTATTAACAGTGCTGACCATGGCGCGATTTGTTTGGGTGCGTCGCGTGCTGTACGTATTGCTGCAGCTTGTTCTCTCTGTGATACTTCTGTAAGAACGTGAGCTCTGTAGTCTGTGCTACCTTGGGCTTTGAGTTACGTAAAAGACTACAGAGTTCGAGTTTATCTGTTGCTAGGTTTTTGGTTCATAGAATCACTCTGTCTGTTTGTTCAGTGGTGGGGATAGCATAAAGTGTCGCCCAAAGTGTGATTCACTCTTGTTGCCAGTCTTAGTGCAGTTAGAATAACTCCTTCATTTTCCAGTCGACTTAGGAGCATGTTCTTTTCGATGTCATCGTAGTCTATTTTGTTTCTTACTTCATGGTTTTGTAACTTTGGTTGATGTATTTATTCGTGGTGTTTATCTCTTGATGTAGTTTCCGGTTTTGAGTGATGTAATGTCTCGTCAGTAGAAGACTGTGGCGATTTTTAGTGTGAGCTTTCTGTGTGTTCATGTTGTTTCTAGTGTCCAACGGTGTGTGGACGCTTCTGGTTTGAAGTTTTCTGTTTGCGTTTGTTTCTCATAGATAACTGTTTCTTGAACCTTTGTTGTCTTTTCGTGCGTATTGCCACCGTGGACAAAACGTGCAGTTTGCATTATGGTTTACATTTTGACGTGTCCTATTCATATGTTTTTTAAGTTATTGTTTCATTATACGGTAACCTATCCTCTGGCGTTTATGTTGTTTCGGTGTGTCCGGAAGGACTGGTGTTTTGCCCTGGATGGGCTTGACCGTGTCTCGGATATCTGTTGTCATTGTTATGTACTTCTGTCAATGATGGTGTGTTGCGTTTAACGACTGTGTGAAGGTCCTGCTCCTGGTGGGCATGCCCGCATGTCTATCGTCACTTTTATGTACTCCTGTTGTGCATAGTGTTTTGTTTTTATGGCCTTCTTTACTCAGGGCTTCCACTTTCACTTCATCTACGCTAAGAGAGGTCGCCGTTTGAGGTGTTGCCCACTGGGAAAGTTCATGTTCGATGTGCCTGGCCAAATTGTAGTCCATGGCGCCGCAGAAACACGCACCGTCAATGTAGTCTGTTAGGATAAAATACCATACTTTTCTTCCGCAATGTTGCAACTATTGACGAGATTCATGTCTGTTGGAGAGTCCGTGGCCAGCAGCAGCCTAACTTGCTGCCTCCAGGCTACTGCACGTCGCCATGCTCTTGTTTTGGTTGTTGGTATTATTTGTTTGCTTCCGTGAAGAGGGATGCTGGTGTTCATATCCGTCTTTTGTTGACAGGACGTCTGTACATTTCCGTAGTTGATACTCGTATTCATATTCCCACCTAGATGTCCAAAGAGTGTTGTCTCACTGCTTTTATTTTGTTGCGCACTAGTTGACATTGTTTTGGTGACATCATTGAGCCGTGGTAAAAATTGCTGTTTTGAAGAGCGCTCCGCAGCGCGTAGTTCAGCAGTCGTCTTCCGTTTCTGGCGGTGGCGCCGTTGTGGCAATCGCAGCTTTGGTGTCTCCCTCTGGTGGGAAAGGGGAAAGGTTGCCTGTTCACGTGCATTTAAGGGGCGCTATGAGCTCGCAAGTAAGTCAGTCTGGGTCAGTCTCTCGTCCCCACTTGCTAGTCTGTCTCTCGTCGGCATCTGTTAGGCAGTTAGTGTCTGTCGTTCGGATCAACCTTTAAAGCCGGCAAAATGAGTCTTTCCACTCCGCCAGTAAGAGACCTCAGCGAGTGGTTGCCCAGTCGGGCTTAGTTCCTGCATCTGAGTCTGCGCGTTAGGCCGCCAGTCTGCTCGAGTTCGCTTAGGCAATGGTCATTGGCGGTTGGATCGACCGGTTGGTCGGTCGCGCACTGAGACACAAGACGACTTGTCCGTCTTGAGCGTCGGCGCATGTGAGGTCGCCACATGAGTCCAGTGCGCTGCGGCGTATAGCGAGGGGTAGTGGCTTCGCGGTCGACATGAGAGCAACATGAGTCAACCCACGACATCAGTCTGCCCAGTGAGAGCTGCGTCGCCGTGAGACGGGAGATCAGCGCTCCTTCCTGCGTCCGTTGAAGCGGCTGGCAGCGGACGGTTCGGGAGAGCGATTTGGGGGTGCTGCGCCAGGTCTTCTCGAGAAATCGCAGTTTATTAGAAGTTAAGTGATTGGTAATATCTTGTTTGATTTACTCTTGTGAAATTCTACTTGTTTTCTTGGTGAAGTCACCAGCCGTTTTGCTTTGGGATCGTCCCACCATTCTTCTCCGTTTGCCCACCCGCGGGAAGGTGGTTGTTTGTAAATTGGGTGGTCCGTTTTTCCGTTCTGGAGTAGGGGCGGGTTAGAGTAACCTGCGGTTCGGGTTGTTCGGTAATCTCCCTATCAATCGACCGTACGTTAGTAGCTGCTTCTGTCATGTTTATCGGATTTGGTGTGTTAACGAATTTATTGCTAGGAATGTAACGGCTTAATACCTGAAATATGTTTTGATCTTTGGAAACTTTGAAATTATGGCCTAAGATCTTGAGAGGCGGTATCTGTGTACTGTAGAGCATCTTAACTATTGTTTGGTCAACCTTGTAGAATTTTATATAGGATTGCATTTCATAGTGTTATAAAATAAATAAAATAAATAAAAAAATATTGTTATTTTAAATATGTTAATTATTCTATCTGTATGATGGTGATTGTGATTGCAATTGTATTTGCTTATCTGGAACGTGGACGTTTAATTATTCGGTATCAGACGCTTGACAATGGCTTTTTCGTAAAGGCAATGTTACTCGTAGTTGACCGTGAAATAAAACTGAATAATCGGACTTCGTAATTAAATCGTTTCCAAAGACTGCTGCGGTAGGTGCGGACTCATAATCTAAATCTCAATATTACAATAATTTGCCAGCCATGCCAATACGTCGTACAGAGATGATTGTCTACTAAACATAAAAAAGTTACACAGTTAGTTAAATCAGATATATTCAATGAATAAGCCTACAGTTCATAATCCTACTTACTTTTATAAATATAATTCTTTACAGAATCGAGTGCCTAGTGTGGTTGCAACTCGCAGTATTCTTCTATAACATGAAATATGGCGGTGTGCCAGACAATAAAATAAAATACGTGCTTCTCGCGCCACTTCAACCAGAGCTCTCCCTTTCTTAAACAAACATAAGAGTAACGTAATTGTGCTTTTGTTTTATCAGCGACACAGCGCTGCAGTTGTGTGCCATAGGCTTTATTTATTTGTCACTGATCATTTATTTAATTAGTATTTCGCGTTTCCGCGGAAACTCACGCTCGGCATGCAAATGTGCCTTTATAGTGTGATTAAATGTGTAAACCTTCATGATGAATCGCTAGTAAATAAAATAAATTCTTAAGAATATTGTTTGAAAATAAATTACGGTTCAATCATATTCCACTTTTTCTATTTGTCTTTCGTAGATTTCTTTGTAAGAAGGGAATTCTAATCCTCCAGCTTTGTTACATGTTCTTTTCCTGTTCTCTTAAGGAATACAGCCAACAGTTGTTTCTTCATAATATTCGAATTTTTTATGACCGGGTTTCGCACATTTCCCGCAAATAGCTTTCCTGTTACATCTTTTCGACGAAAGACCAAAATCCCAACAGCTGAGTCACTTCTGTAGTGATGCATAGTGCCTAAGGCGTAAAGAATGAAATTGTATGTACACCCCGCACCTCTTTAATAACAGTAATTTGTCCCTTGGTGTCACCTCGAGAATATTATTGATCGTTCTCTTCCCTTCATATTTAGCAATTATATACAACCACTCGCTCACAGAAAGATCCGTACCTCAAGACTGGAAAATTGCTCAAGTTACACCAATACCCAAAAAGAGAAGTAGGAGTAATCCGCTGAATTACAGGCTTCTATCACTAACGTCGATTTGTAGTAGGGATTTGGAACATATACAGTATTCGAACCTTATGAAGTACCACAAAGAAAACGATTTATTGACACACAGTCAGCACGGAATCAGAAAAAAAGGGTTTTGTGAAACACAACTAGTTCTTTATACTCATGAATTAGTAAGTGCTATTGACAGGGGATGTCAAATTGTTTCCATATTTTTAGATTTCCAGAAGGCTTTTGACACCGTCCCTCACAAGCGTCTTCTAACCAAACTGCGTGCCTACGGAGTATCGCCTCAGTTGGGCGACTGGGTTCGTGATTTCCTGTCAGAAAGGTCACAGTTCGTAGTAATAGACGGAAAGTCATTGAGTAAAACAGATGTAATATCCGGCATTCCCCAAGGAAGTGTTACAGGCGCTCTATTGTTAGAGACAATCTGAATAGCGGTCTTAGAGTGTTTGCAGATGACGATGTCATTTACCGTCTTGTAAAGTCATCAAATGATCGAAACGACTTGCAAAATGATTTAGATAAGATATCTGTATGGTGCAAAAAGTGGGAAGTTATCCACATGAGTACTACAATAAATCACTAAATTTCGATTACGTGAGAAGTCACAAAAACCTGAATGCTGTAAATTCAGCTGAATTCTTAGGGATTACAATCACAAATAACCTAAATTGGAACGATCACATAGATAATATTGTGGGTAGAGCAAACCAAAGACTGCGATTCATTGCCAGAACACTTAGAAGGTGCAAAATGTCTACTAAAGAGACTGCTTGCACCACGCTTATCCGCCCTATTTTGGAGTATTGCTGTGCGGTGTGGGATCCGCACCCGAAATAGGAGAGATAGTGTCACAGACAAGATACGTGAGTTGGAGTGGCAATCATTACAACAAAGGCGTTTTTCGTTGCGACGAGATCTTCTCATGAAATTTCAATCACCACTTTTCTCCTCCGATTGCGAAAACATTCTGTAGGCACTCACCTACATAGGGAGAAATGATCATCACGATAAAATTAGAGAAATAAAGGCTCGCACAAAAAAATTTAAGTGCTCGTTTTTCCCGCGTGCCGTTCGAGAGTGGAACGGTAGAGCGACAGCTTGAAGGGGGTTCATTGAACCCTCTACCAGGCACTTTTTTGTGAATAGCAATCACGTAGATGTAGATGTTTTAAATCGTATTTTGACCTCTTGTTGAAATTTCTCTTTGGTGATGTGGTCGCAGAGATTTGTTTCAAACGCCTTATGGCTTTAGTATCCTGGTTGTTCTCTGATTTAAAAAAGGGGACCGTTGCCTGTTTATTTTTTGCTAATTCAATTTGGTCTTCAACCCTGGATACAGGCTTGGTGACAGAACCGTCTGCCGTGACTGCAGTGAAAGTCAGTGATATTGGCCTCGTTTTAGTGCGAAATTTTTTATTTTCTTCCTTTAGGGCTGCGATCTCTATTTACAAACGCTGAATTGTCTTTTTCGTCAGGGAATTTGCCACCGATAATTCCCTGCCCAACATTTTGTCCACGAAGTCTGATTTGGCCGAGTCCTAATGCCAATATTTTGATCCTGACTGGTGCAGTAATTTTGGTGGACGCCTTTTTCCGCTTTAGCTCTGCTTGAAAATCTGCCACAATTTCGTCTGCAGCTGCTATCATTTTTGATTCCATATTTGTACTCCTAGGTGTTATATCCCCTGCTGATGTTACTGTAGTGTTAAATTTCGGCATCTGGCCGCCTTCATTGGTGTTTGATGCACCCGACACCAGCTTGGCCCACGATTTATGCTCCAGTGTTGGCGTCTTATGCGGACTTCGAGCCCGATAAGCATGTGCTTAAAATCTTTCACAAAGTGGGACAGAGGGGCTCACACCTGGCGGTACTTAGTAAACGACAGCCAGCTCCAGATATATGGGTCTTATGTAAGAGGAAAACAGTCTTAAGAGAGTGCGCCACAACTTTCTACTATAGGTGATAAACCGCATGGCATTTCCTCCTGGGCTCAGCGTCTTTGGCGGCAGCCAGCCCTCAGTTCCAGGTCAACGGACGGACTGTGGGTCCAATACCCATCACGAAGTCTCTACGACAAGATCGCCCACTTTCTACCTACCTTTATGCAATCTCACTTGAGACTCTTCTCTTGGGTCTCAACCATAGGCCTCTGGCATCACCCTGCGGGACGTCACCTTCCGCTATACCCGTAGCCGGCGAACTGCTAATGCTGGTTTGTTCCGCCGATGAAGTTCGTAGCGTACTAAACTGGATCGAGCGATATAGACAGGCTGCGGGCTTTCTTCTGAACATCAACGAGTCGGCGACACTCGATATAGGGCGCGGCTTCGGGCCGGGTGCTGTCGTCGCCCCCCCCCCCCCCCCCCCCCCCTCGTTACTGAACTGAGATTTTTGGGAGTCACGTTAGAAATCATGTGCATGGAACGGTCGCTACATATTTTACGCATGATAGTGTGCCAGAACATGCTCCGGGACTTGAACCATCTGTAACGTGTGGAATACCCGCTGACAGAGACCAAGTTTCAGAGGCGTATGTAAGCAGTGGTCGGATCAGTGTGTTTTATAAATGGTTAGTTTTGTGGCCTTAGTCAAAATCGTTGAAGACAGAAGCTTTTTTGAGGTGAAATAAGCTTTATAGGCCTTATTTCATATGAGGTGTCGTTTAGGCTGGTTACAATAAAACACAGGTACTTGAAATGGTCGACTCTTTCAAATGTGCAACTACCCATCGTTATTTCGGCTGGCATGTTCTCCCTGTGCACTTTCCCAGCTGCTAAGAATTTTGTTTCCTGCTCATTGATATTTAGTCCTGTATTCCTGCCTGTTTGCCAGCCATAGTGGCCGAGCGGTTCTAGGCGTTTCAGTCGGGAACCGCGTAACCGCTACGGTCGCATGTTCGAATCCTGCTTCGGGCATGGATGTGTGTGATGTCCTTATGTGAGTTAGGTTTAAGTAGTTTTAAGTTCTAGGAGACTAATGACCTCAGATGTTAAGTCCCATAGTGCTCAGAGCCATTTGAACCATTTTGCCTTCATCGAGTCCCTCTTTTCCCTTTGATGGGTCTTTTTCTCTATTCTCCGTTTTTCTTTATATTTTTCCAATATCCTCCTGGTATAATGTGGTTGTAATGTCCTTCCTTTTTTTTCATTCGGTATCGAACTACGAGCTTCTTGTTTGCCTTATGCTGTTTCCAAGTATCTCACTTTTTGCTACCTGCACTATCCTTTTTATCTCTTCCCATTAATATTCAATGTTGCTACGTTCTCCATTACATTACATTTGAAGGGACTGAATTATTCTCTACTGGTATCGTTCCCTTGCTTCCTCTCATACTAAAGCTGTGATGTTATATGTGTCTTGGGCCAGGTTCCTTTAACTGCGTTAGATATTCTTGCCCTCAGCTGTGACTAGATTTGAAAGTGATCCGAGTCTATATTTGGACCTCTTGAACTCCTTACACCTAGTAAGTCTTGCCTTTTATTTTTTGAGATTAAACTTGGATGAGAAGATAGGCCCACAAAAAAAAGATGGTCAGCTCCTCCGACTGCCATGCAGTGAGACCGGGTTCAATTCAGGGCTGGGTTGGAGCTTTTCACCGCTCGAGGACTTGTTGTGTCGTCTCATCACAATTTCGTCACCATCAACACAGAAGTGGCCCATTGTGGCGTCAACTCGAAAGACTGTCAACTCTACGGCCTAAGTTCCCTATGTGGGGACTCCCAACTGTCTGTGTCATCCGATCTTCATTTACAGCTAAGCAATGAGTTGGTTTGTAATATTTCACTATTTAACAGGTATGCTTTACTCCCGATTTCACTGCAGTGAGTACTGCACTGCATGCACACTGGCTTGTAGCCTCTGTGGTCTCGTCTTCCAAATATTTTTATGTTATAAAGCTCCCTGCATACCTCGAAGAACTATTCTGAAACATTCGGCCACACACGTTTGAGGAAGCGTAGATTCGTCACATACTTTTTTATTAGTTATTTTTTTAAGAAATTTTTAACATAAATATTATTTATTTTTCGCCAAAAATTTTTGCACTTTTACATGCTTGGGAATGAGTCATGTGTGTCTGCACGACGTCGACCTTTTGCCTAAATGACGTACTTACAAGCTTCTGGCATAACGCGGATTTCCTTGTTGCATTTTGTTTGTGCTTCACTATGTTTAGATGCTGTACTACTTGGAACTTTTTGTCAGAATGAGAGGCACCCACATGCCTTGCTCATACTGTGGCATCATGCAGTCAGGCCTGCAAGATGAGTGGTCTGCCAAGCGAGTGGATTCATTCTTATTTATCGAGTAACATGAGCTCTAGTACTCACAATTAAATTACAAATTATTCTCCTGTATGAATATTAGGCAACGGAAACGGATACGCACATCTGACTATTAGTAATTTACACAACTCTGACTGTTCACTACGCACTGGCAATACCACATTTTCTTTCTTATTTAACGGCTTTGATCAACACATGGCCATCGCACTGAATATGAATGGCGCACACATTATAAATTCTGGATTTCATGACAATGTACTATTCGAAGGAAAAGGCCACCAATCTTTTTCTTTTCACTACCTTTCTTATTCCGATAAATTCTATAACCTAAACACACAAATTCTATAACCTACAACAATAACACATGAGAAATTCCGCCCAGTGGGCATGGCTTTACATTGGTGATTATCTTATGGTCTAGTAATTATCTAACACTACAGTGCACTTTCTGGGTAGAATGGTGGATCTTTTGCTATATCTCACACTTCGACTCTCACAACCATCATCACGAATCTTGCCTCCAGACCGAGCGGTACAAAAGGAGCATGCATAACCCACTACCTCCGAAACTACCTTGCTACTCTCCCATGCCAACCACACATACTTAAATTTCATGACATACATCACACTGGCAACATACAATACAAAGAATAGTCACAACGTTATAATCAGATCACTTTCAGCTTTCCCACTTCAATTCGTATTCATCCCAGTTTCACACGACACTGCCCCACTTCGTAACTTTTCTTTCCTACTATGAACTCTGAACGATATATGCTCGTCTTCCTGATCAATGCAAGCCAAGTGGCGTTGCTGGATAGACGGCTGACTCACCTTGCTTCACTCTCAGAGTAATATTAAGAACATATCCATCACACACGCGAGTCTTCAACTGATACCATGGACGAGTACTTCTCTTTTTCCCTTGTCTCATACACAGATTGAGACTCACACAGTACTCACCACGTGGAAGTACTCGTCTCTAATTTCAAGTCCTGCACACGCCATTTCTTAAATATTTCCGACTTATAGTACACACGCTAGTAATTCAGCGTAACTTAAGCACTCGGAAGTATTTCAACTTATTGCTACACGTGGTTCATTGTGTCACTTCTGAAGATTACAACGATCACCTTAATATTACCTGCCTGACATTTAATTCTCCCCACAAAAGTTCCTGAAATAGAGAAACTATTATTCCAAACTACTCTTAAGTATTTCACATGCATACCATGTCTTCACTCTCTTATCTTTACGGAGCACATCGAAGACAGGTCTTACCAACACTAGATCCAGCGGCAGAGTCCTTTCGCACCTCTGCCGAAGTGGAGGAGCACCTTGCTACCGAATTGGTCAGCCACATTTCAGGCGCTAAAAGCTCCGGTAAATTTCATCTCTTTGGTTCCACCAAAGGTGACCAAAGGATCGTCTCAAAGATGATCATATATTCACATGCACTATCTGCGGTTAGCAGACGACCATACATTCATTCATTTCACAGATCTCACCAAACTGGATGTAGGAATTTATTTTGTGGGAGTGCACATGTGATCAATTAAATAAATAAATTGTTATTCTTTCCCACACTGGTATCCAGCTTCGCTGTATTAATTGAAATTGAGTTATTATTAGGAAAAATATGTTGTACTGACAAGAATAACGAAGAATGTTGTACCTATTTTCAATGTCGGACGGTACTGTACCCTTTCAAGAAGCACTACGTCGTTCGCATGAACTGTGGATGAAGCCCTACCAACAGGCATCACGTGCATTGAGCAAAAATAATAGTGCATTGAGAATGGCTAGTTTCTAGCTGAAATCTAGATCTGACCACAAAATTTAAAAAATACGGCTGATCGCTGAAATCTATAATTTAGAAGGAAATGATACATCTGAATCCTCATAGAAATCATAACTTCCGGACACCGTAACATTTTACTTAACATCGACGTTCGACACCGTGTCATTGTTGGCATAACGGAGTAAAACATTATCCGCTCTTCTTGCTTTTGATTGTGATTTCAAATGCAAATAAATGCATTTAACACATCCGGCAGATGTGATTTTGCGCCGTACCCCAGATGATATAGCTTAATACTACGAAGGAGGGGAACTCCAGCTTATGTTGAAACATGGCTAAACAATTAACTAATATGAAATCGCACAACTCCAGTAACTAGTCGACATTTCAGCGAAATATGTATTAAAAACAATACTGTTGCATGTGTCAAAATGGTTCAAATGGCTCTGAGCACTATGGGACTTAACTTCTGACGCCATCAGTCCTCTAGAACTTAGAACTATCTAAACCTAACTAACCTAAGGACATCACACACATCAATGCCCGAGGCAGGATTCGAACCTGCGACCGTAGCAGGTCGCAGGTTACACCCAGCAGTCGTGATGACAGAATTCGATACAAAATAAGGACATACGAGAGTCGCTCTACAAGTAGTGCAACACTTTTTTCTTCTCAGCCAGTTTCGGTTGAAAAAAATGCGGAAGTCGCTTGGGAACAGTGTGGAATATTCCCGTTTCAGCCCATATAGTTTCATAAGTTCCTATAAATGTAGGCGCTATATGTAGCCTTCATAATGTCGTCACCAACAGGGGTGCGTTCCAGACAGAGAGCAGTCACTGAGTTCCTTTTTGGGTAAAATCAGAGCATCGCAGACATTCCGCCTAACAGAAGACCATAAAGTTAAACGAAGGACAATCTGTGCAGAATTCCTTGTGCACTACGATGCTGGTCGTGAAAGCGTTCTTTTTTTTTTTGTTTTTTTTCGTACATTGGTTATTGATGCAAAAAGACTTCGGCCCCGACGTCGACCAGCGGAGTCGCACTTTCGAGGCCCCCATATAAGGTGGCGTAACGCCGTCGCATTGAAAGGAGATATGTTGAAAAATAGGATTTCGTAGCCAAAAGAGTGGGGAATAGTGTGGTGTACTGGAATCCTGAATAAATTCCACCTGTTTTCAGAACAAAAAAAAAATTATTGCGTTACTTCTTGGCCGTCCCTCGTAGATGTAAACGAAACACAAAACGGTCACTGCTGGAATGTACAGTAATTTGCCCTGCGACAACGAACGGGAGCCTTAACGTTGGTTAGCGTGTGCTCCATAAAACACTTCCTTTTCTCGGTGCTCTCATGTCGACTTGCTTTTGATGTGGACCGAAAAGGAACGGGTTAACAATTTTCCGTTGTTAAACCATTTGCATCTTTTGAATGGGGATAAAATAATTTCAGCTCGGCCGGGCCGCTGAGTGCTTCCGCTGCATATCGGGCGCAGCGGAAATACACTCGACGTGTGCACGAGTCCGTTTCACGAGCCAGCGGCGGCCGCGATGAGAGCTCCGCTAACGAGGACCTCTCGAGGCGGAATCGACGCGGGAGGGCTGCCAACGGTCGGGTCGCGCCAGATTCGCACCTGGTCAGCTTCGCCGGCGAAATTGCGCCCGCTTTGTAATTGCTCGGAAGGGCTACTGGAGAAGAAATCCCGGCATTGTACTCGTGCTGGTGGGGGCCGGGGGAGGCGGGAAGAACAAACCTGTTCCCAGTCAAGGCCGGCAGGGGCGGCGCCTCTCAACGGTCGGCGGGCGGCGAGTGAATTCTTTTCTGTTTGCCGTGGCGGGCCAGGTTGACTGGGCCAACATTGACTTTGGCCGCGGAGGCTATTATTTGCAGTCGACGGAGACTTCCGGTAGCGGAAGAGGGCCGCGCACCGGCTACCGGGGAAGCTGCAGCGCTTCCTGCTGCCGGCCTGATAAGCAGGCGAAGGGTGAGCGGCGGCGGTTGCGCCCCGCTCCGGAGGAATGCCCCGCTTTGTTCCTGTCATTCCGCCGCTCCGCGCCGGCACAAGTGCCGCGCAATGTGCGCGCCAGCTGCACCGCCTCCGAGGACACGCTTCCGCCTGAGCGCCGAAGGGTGGCGGCGCACAATGCCGCCTCGAGAGCGCCGGTCTGCCAGCCTCCGGTGTCCATCAAATCTGGGACAGACCACTTTCTTCACAGAACGTTGTGTACTTCTGGTACACTGCGCCCGCCTCTGCGACGTCGAGCTGCCGCGGTGGTTCTCGATCCAAGGCAAAATGGAAGGGTGAGGCTGACCTGTCAACGAAGAAATGAAAACTGCTAACTGTCCTAACGTGGGAAATTCCACCAATCTCTAACCGTGCAAAGCCGTTATCCGACCAATCTAATCTTATGAGTATCACCTGGTTATCTGCACGAGCAGTCCCTCCAGTTCCTTGAACACTATGGGCTCTGTCTTGCTCACCTCAAAACCTCAATCGCCTAACCCCCTCCCCCCCTCCCGCACTCATCAAAGTCATCAAATTCAGCCTCCTTCTCATCCACTTTGAATAGCTCCATGGTATATCACACGTCGTGAAACGTCGATGCCAAGATTACAATTTCTCCTCCATTTACCAATGTTAGCTGTTAGCAAGCTCCCAAGCCAGTAACGATACACCCCTCCGAAGTTACTCATAGCGGTACGCTCTCTATATATACACTACTCGCCACTAAAATTGCTACACCAAGAAGAAATGCAGATGATAAACGGGTATTCATTGGACAAATATATTATACTAGAACTGACATGTGATCACATTTTCACATCCTGAGAAATCAGTACCCAGAACAACCACCCTTGCCGTAATAAGGGCCTTGATACGCCTGGGCATTGAGTCAAACAGAGCTTGGATGGCGTGTACAGGTACAGCTGCCCATGCACCTTCAACACGATACCACAGTTCATCAAGAGTAGCGACTGGCGTATTGTGACCAGTCAGTTGCTCGGCCAACATTGACCAGACGTTTTCAGTTGGTGAGACATCTGGAGAATGTGCTGACCAGGGCAGCAGTCGAACATTTTCTGTATGCACAAAGGCCCGTACAGGACCTGAAACATGCGATCGTGCATTATCCTGCTGAAATGTAGGGTTTCGGAGGGAGCGAATGAACGGTAGAGCCACGGGTCGTAACACATCTGAAATGTAGCGTCCACTGTTCAAAGTGCCGGCACTGCGAACAAGAGGTGACCGAGACGTGTAACTAATGGCACCACATACCATCACACCGGGTGATACGCCAGTGTGGCGATGACTAATACACGCTTCAAATGGTTCAAATGGCTCTGAGCACTATGGGACTCAACTGCTGAGGTCATTAGTCCCCTAGAACTTAGAACTAGTTAAACCTAACTAACCTAAGGACATCACAAACATCCATGCCCGAGGCAGGATTCGAACCTGCGACCGTAGCGGTCTTGCGGTTCCAGACTGCAGCGCCTTTAACCGCACGGCCACTTCGGCCGGCAATACACGCTTCCAATGTGCGTTCACCGCGATGTCGCCAAACGGGGATGCGACCATCATGATGCTGTAAACAGAACCTGGATTCATCCGAAAAAGTAATGTTTTGTCATTCCTGCACCCAGGTTCCTCGTTGAGTACACCATCGTGGCGCACCTGTCTGTGATGCAGCGTCAAGGGTAACCGCAGCCATGGTCTCCGAGCTGATAGTCCATACTGCTGCAAACGTCGTCGAACTGTTCGTGTAGATGGTTGTTGTCTTGCAAACGTCCCCATCTGTTGACTCAGGGATCGAGACGTGGCTGCACGATCCGTTATAGCCATGCGAATAAGATGCCTGTCATCTCGACTGCTAGTGATACGAGGCCGTTGGGATCAAGCACGGCGTTGCGTATTACCCTCCTAAACCCACCAATTCCATGTTCTACTAACAGTCATTGGATCTCGACAAACGCGAGCAGCAATGTCGCGATACGATAAACCGCAATCGCGGTAGGCTACAATCGAGACCTTTATCAAAGTCGGAAACGTGATGGTGCGCATTTCTCCTCCTTACACGAGGCATCACAACAACGTTTCACCAGGCAACGCCGGTCAACTGCTGCTTGTGTATGAGAAATCGGTTGGAAACTTTCCTCATGTCAGCACGTTGTAGGTGTCACCACCGGCGCCAACCTTGTGTGAATGCTCTGAAAAGTTAATTATTTGCATATCACAGCAACTTGTTCCTGTCGGTTAAATTTCGCGTCTGTAGCACGTCATTTTCGTGGTGTAGCAATTTTAATGGTCAGTGGTGTACTGACCCAACATCACTTTCTCCTCGGAGAGAGTGAAATCTTCCATGAGTTTATTTCTTCCTACCAATTACACATTCCCTTCTTTCTTGCTCTTCCTTTCCCATTCTACCGTCTCCGTTCCTGTCCATATCCACCGTCTGGCCTCCATAATAACTCCCTCTATTTTAAATTCCATCCCCGCATGCACCTTATCTATCACACCACACATCTCCACTTACAGCGGATATTCTCAAGTTCAGTGCAGTGCAATTAATTGCTTCATTATCACCGTAACGATTATCACCAAAAACCTTTATTTTATGAAATTTATTCGTAATGACGGAATCTTTCTGTCATTAGCTGCGTTAGGTATGAGGATATTACCATTTGTGCCAGACTGGCAAACGAACCCGGATTGCCCACTTGTCGCGAGTGGTCGTCTTAAACACGTTGCAATCCAAGCTCGCTTTCAGGACTGACCCAAACTTCCAAATCTCGTACTGTATACGATCGCATCGCTCGCAAGATCACCTCTCGCCACAGGGTTTGAAGGAGATTTTATTATCGAGGTCGTCATTTTGTCTGCAGAGGCTTCTACTGCTTATAGTTAACAATGTCGGAGGAAACTAATATTGGTGACGATCTTGTAACTGGGCTAAATTTGTGAAATTAATCCGTAAGTGCGAAATGCAGCTAATGTCTTCTGTAATTGCGAATAAGTATCAAAAATTTACCACAGCTATAAGATTGTCACCAACATCAGTTTGTTCAGACATTTTCCAAAATAAGAAACCTTTTGTAAAAGAGAAAAAAAAACAATCTCAGCATGTGATTCTTCAGTTCGTTAATCGAACAGTTCTCTAGTGTACTAACAGTCTATAGCGTCCACCATGCACGTGCGTGTTGGAGTTTATGGCACGGCAGTACACCAGTTGACTGTTCAATCAGTTTTTAATATCTTTGATTTACATACAAGAATGTAAGTACTGACGAATTAATTACTCTGCGTTTGAAACTGAGTGGTCGAAAGTCATGGGAAGGCGTGTTTCATTTGAAGACGTGGCGCCTGTAATGCCCGAATGCCGCGGCTATGTACGGAACATGGCGTGAGGGTAGGGAAGATACCTGGGCAGTCTGTTCCAGGCAGCTTTGTAGCCGCTGAGCCGACGCGGCAATACGTCACTAGTTAAGTGACCCTGTATGTTGGATGAATCTGTGCAAGACGCGCGAGACATAGGTTGTCAACATTACTCAAGAATTTGGACTTCCCAGGTCAACAGTATCAAAAGTCCGTTTTCAGTATCACAGAGACAATACTTCCACACGACTAAACAGTCGCACTGGACGACCGCTAGCGATTGGTGATCGGACGTCGAGCCGCCTCCGCTTAACCATAGCGGACGATCGCCCGTCTGATCACCGCCAATTTGAATGAAGAGCGTCGGAAATCATGTTCTGCCAGGATTTTACCGAGAAAAATTCACCGTATAGGCTTCATGAAAACAGATTCTATTATATAAGCTGCTTGTAGTCGGATAGCATATGAGAGTGACCTGTAATGTAGGAATCGACCAGTCGAAGGAAGCGTAATAAAGCAAATACTTGTTGAAACTTCCTGGCAGATTAAAACTGTGTGCCCGACCGAGACTCGAATTCGGGACCTTTGCCTTTCGCGGGCAAGTGCTCTACCAACTGAGCTACCGAAGCACGACTCCTGCCCGGTACTCACAGCTTTACTTCTCCCAGTACCTCGTTTCCTACCTTCCAAACTTTACAGAAGCTCTCCTGCGAACCTTGCAGAACTCAATCTCTTATGAAAACTACCGGAAAACTAAACCTGGATCGTCGGGCGGAGATTAAAGCCCCGCTCCTTTGTAACGCGAATCCAGTGTATCAACCACTTACCGGGACTTATCAATATTGCCATTGAATCTATCGTGATTTGTGTAACGTTGAGCTTAACAAAGGGCGCTGATTCGATCCCTCGTGGGGAAAAAAAAAAAAAAATTGTGTTCGGGAAGAGGGAGCAATATCAAATTGCTGGTCTCAAGATTCTGAGTCAGTTTATTGGGTTCCGTATTTCTTGCCAATGCTGCACATCTACATTCCACAAGTCACGTTACGGTGTGTGGTGGAATTTTTTCTTCTCTTTGGTATAAATTACTTTCTTTCTCTTTCCTGGTCTCGAATGGTGTGGGTGAAGGACGACTACCCGTAAAGTCCCGCATGAGCCCCAATTTGAGAGAGTGAGCTCACCATCTTGGATTGGTGCGCTAAACTTGTCACCTCTCTCGATACCAGCATCCCTCTCATTTAATTTAACAAAAACTCAATCGCGCACCACATATTGCAATCATTCAAAAATGTTCAAATGTGTGGGAATTCCTAAGGGACTTGCACACTACTTAAACTAACTCAACTCTAAGGACAACACTCACATCCATGCCCGAGGGACGACCCGAACCTCCGGCGGGAGGGGCGCACGGTTAGTGACATGGCGCCTGTAACAGTGCGGCCACTCCGCGCGGCTGCAATCATTCAGAAGCCACATTTACGTAAGTCTCGTTCAAATGAAAGTACACAACAACTATGGCACCAGGGATAGTTATTTTTCGCAAACTAGACTCTAATCTAATGTGGTTGTGATGTGATGTGAGTGCGCAGAAAATTTGAATGTCCTTCGCCATCTGTGCAAGTTACCAACCAGATGAGGGTGACATTTAGTCCAAGCACGTAGGGTGTGATGATGCGAATAGTGATTTCGATGCTACATTCGAGGATGGAAGTAGTGATTTGCCTTTCACCTTTTATTAAGCAAATGAAAAGCTAACAGCACCAGAAAACGGTAATCTACTTTTCATTATCTCATTAGAGATACCACTGTGTGTGTGTGTGGCTCTTCTTCTTTTTTTATTATTCCACTTATGGAAATATGTGGAACTGCATAGTACACCTTCCTCCAACACGCTGCAATGCGGCTGTTACTAACCTGGTGCCGTGTAGCGATCTGTCATGCACCAAAACACCGCCTCCACTGACTTCTCACAGCTGCTCTACCTCAGAATTATCTTACATAGAATATCTAACTTTTTAAAAGCTATTTCCGATCCTTCTAGTGCGGACAAACTGCTGCCCTTCAGCCATTTGATTAAATAATTTAACAATTTAATACCAAATAATGTATGAGACTAAAATAAATTCTGATAATTATGACGAGATGATTCTTTATTTTTGTCATATCAGTCTTCAACAGGTTTGATGCAACCCACCACGAATTCCTCTCCTGTGCTAATCTCTTCGTCACAGACTAGCACTTGCAATCTACGTCCTCAATCTCTGTCTTCATCTACAGTTTTTGCCCTCTACAGCTTCCTGTAGTACCATGGAAGTAATTCCCTCATGTCTTAACGGATCTCCTCTCATCATGTACCTTCTCCTTATCAGTGTTTTCTACATGTTCTTTTCCTCTCCGATTCTACGGAGAACCTCCTCATTCCTCAATCCACCTAATTTTCTACATTCGTCTGTAGCACCACATCTCAAATGCTTCGATTCTCTTCTTTTCAGATTTTCCCACAGTGTATGTTTCACTACCATACAATGCTGCACTCAGGACGTACATTCTTATAAAATTCTTCCTCAAATTAAGGCCGATATTTGATATTTGTAGACTTCTGTTGGCCAGGAATGCCCTTTTGGCCATTGCTTGTCTGCTTTTGATGTCCTCCTTGCCCCGTCCGTCAATGGTTATTTTACTGCCTAGGTAGCAGAATTCCTTAACTTCACCTACTTCGAGACCATCAACCTGATGTTAAGTTTCTCGCTTTTCATATTTCTACTACTTCTCAGTACCTTCGTCTTACTTCGATGTACTCTCAATCCATACTCCGTACTCATTAGACTGTTCATTCTGTTCAGCAGATCATAATTCTTCTTCACTTTCACTCAAGGTAGCAATGTCATCAGCGAATCTTATCATAGATATCCGTTCACCTTGAATTTTAATTCCACTCCTGAACCTTTCTTTTAATTCCATCATTTCACCCTCGATGTCGTCTCTCGCTTCCCGCGCGCGGATTCCCGGGTTCGATTCCCACCGGAGTCAGGGATTTTCTCTGCCTCGTGATGACTGGGTGTTGTGTGATGTGCTTAGGTTAGTTATGTTTAAGAAGTTCTACGTTCTAGGGGACTTATGACCATAGATGTTAAGTCCCATAGTGCTCAGAGCCATTTGAACTATTGTTAGCATCCTCGACGTACAGATTGAACAGTAGGAGCGAAAGACTACACCCTTGTTTACACCCTTTTTAATACGAGCACTTTGTTCCTGGTCGTCCGCTCTTATTATTCACTCTTGGCTGTTGTGCATGTTGTATATGACCAGTCTCTCCCTATAGCTTGCCCCTACTTTCTTCTGAATTTCGAACGTCTTGCATCATTTACACTGTCGAACTATTCTTCCAGGTCGACAAATCCTATGAACGTGTCTTGATTTTTCTTTAGTCTTGCTTCCATTATTAACCGCAACGTCATAATCGCCTCTCTCATGCCTTTACCTTTCCTAACACCAAACTGATCGTCATCTAGCACATCCTCAAATATCTTTCCCTTCTTCTGTATATTATACTTCTAAGCAAATTGGATCCATGAGCTGTTAAGCTGATGGTGCGATAATTCTCGCACTTGCCAGCTCTTGCCGTCTTCGGAATTGTGTGGTTGATACTTTTCCGAAAGTCGGATGGTATGTCGCCAGACTCATACATTCTACACACCAACGCGAATGGTCGTTTTGCTGCCACTTCCCCCAGTGATTTTAGAAATTCTGGTGGAATGTTACATATCCCTTCTGCCTTATTTGATCTTAAATCCTCCAAAGCTCTTCTAACTTCTAATTCTAATACTGGACCCCCTATCTCTTCTAAACCGACTCCTGTTTCTTCTTCTATCACACCAGACAAATCTTCCCCCTCATAGAGGCTTTCAATGTATTCTTTCCACCTATCCGCTCTCCCCTCTGTATTTAACAGCGGAATCCCGTTGCACTCTTAATGTTATCACGCTTGCTTTTAATGTGACCGAAAATTTCTTTGACTTTCCTGTATGCTGATTCTGTCCTTCCGACAATCATTTCTTTTTCAGTGTCTCCACATTTTTCCTGCAGCCATTTCGTCTTATTTTCTGTGCACTTAATATTTATTCCATTCCTCAGCGACTTGTATTTCTGTATTCTTGAGTTTCCCGGAACGTTTTCGTACTACTTCTTTCATCGATCAATTGAAGTATTTCTTCTGTTATCCTTGGTTTCTTCGCAGTTACCTTCTTCGTATCTATGTTTTCCTTCCCAGTTTCTGTGATGGCCCTTTTTAGAGATGTCCATTCCTCTTCGACTGTACCGCCTACCGAGCTGTTCCTTATTGCTGTGTCTATAGCCTTAAAGAACTTCAACCGTATCTCGTCATTTCTTAGTACTTCCGTATCCCACTTCTTTGCGCATTGATTCTTCCTGACTAATGTCTTAAACCTCACCCTACTCTTTGTCACTACTATGTACTGATCTGAGTCTATATCTGCTCCTGGGTACATTTTACAATCCAGTATCTGATTTCGGAACTCTGTCACCATGAAGTAATCTAACTGAAATCTTCCCGTATCACCAATCCTTTTCCAAGTGTACCTCCTCCTCTTGTGATTCTTGAGCAGAGTATTCGCTATTACTAGCTGAAACTTGTTACACAACTCAATTAGCCTTTGTCCTCTCTCATTCCAAGCCCATGCATTCCAGTCCCCTGTGACAATCAGATTTTCATCCCCCTTTGCATACTGTATTTCCCTTTCAGTGTCCTCATACACTTTGTCTATCTCTTCATCTTCAGCCTTCGACGTTGGCATGTATACCTGAACTATTGTTGTCGGTTTTGGTTTGCTGTCGTTTCTGATAAGAACAATCCTGTCACTGAAGTGTTCACATTGACACACTCTCTGCCCTACCTTCCTATTCATAACGAATCCTACGCCGGTTATACAATTTTCTGCTGCTGTTGATATTACCCTATATTCATCTGACCAGAAATACTTGTTTACTTACACTTCACTTCACTGACCCCTACTATATCTACCTTTGCGTTTCCCTTTTCAGCTTTTCTAGTTTCCCTACCACGTTCAAGTTTCTTGCATTCCACGCTTGATTGTTATAACGTTATGCTTTCGTTGATAACTCAATTTTTCTCTCATGGTAACCTTCCCCGGGCAGTCCCCCCCCCCCCCCCCCCCCCCCCCCCGAGATCCGAATGGAGAACTATTCCGGAATCTTTTGCCAATGAAGAGATCATCATGGCACTTCTTCAATTAAAGCTCACATGTCCTGTGGATACATGTTACTTGTCTTTAATTCAGTGGTTTCCATTGCCTTCTGCACTCTCATGCCGTTGATCGTTGCTGATTCTTCCGCCTTTAGGGGTAGTTTCGCACCCATAGGACAAGAGAGTGCTCTGAACTCAATCCGTTCCTCCATCATCACTGACAAGGCCTTTGGCAGAATGAGGGTCGGTTCTTATGCCGGAAGTCTTCTGCCGCCTATGCTGATTATTAATCAAAATTTCTAGCAGCTGCGGGATTCGAACCCGGGACCGAGGACGTTTTTATTATGAATCAAAGAGGCTACGTTTTTTTTTTTAATCTCATTTTGTTAGCTTTCGTTCGTTGCATCTGCTAGGGGCGGACGTCGTAAGACAGCCATTTAAGTTCGTCGTTGATCGGTTAACTCAGTTTTTTTCTTTTTTTATTAAAGAGGGCAGCTAACCCTTTGACGGAACACGCTGTGGTACCGTACCGGCATCCCCTAGACCACGGGTGCAAATGGTAATGTCTTATAATTTTTTCCCTTAGGTGGATGATATAAGTTTCCGATAATTGCGGGTGGGGAAAGTGATGTGAGAAGTATTGGACACGTTATATGGAAAAGAACTTGGGTGTTAGGTGATTAGGGAAGGAAAATTCAGTGCCAACAGATATCATCACATTGTAACATTGCTGTGTCGAGCTTGTTGGCCAAGAGATAGCAGCCCAGCCGAGCCAGCCGTGTGACGTAGACGTGTATATTTCCAGATACAGCTGCCACATGTAACACCAGAGGTACAGGCGTTCGACCATGGAACCATCGTGAGAAATACATGCTTGAACATAAATGCAAATGCTAGCCGAGCCTGCGGGTGGTGCTGCTTTATTCGACCACAAACGGCACCTGTGCAACGTACGATACGTTCCAAGTGTTAGTCGTGGTCAGAAAAGGATTCTGTGTAGCTGCATGAAGTACCTTTTTTATTTCTTGCTTTTGTGTTTTTATTTTCTTAAAAGGCACAGAGAAATATGAAGAGGTAGTTCATCGCAGAGCGTGCGCCTACCATCATATATTTTTGATTTTCAAATGTTAAAAAAAAAACAGATGTTTTTCCTGTTATTCGGTAAGATTAAGGACTCGCTCTCTGTTAATAAACGAAGGTAGACGCACGTTACTTTAGAGTGTGATCGGCGGTAACCATTTTGTTTGTGAAAATAAGAACAAAGTCTGTATTTTTTATGTGCGTCGAAGGAAGAATATAGTATTATTTTACCAGTGAAAAGCTGTATGAGTCATTAATCCAAGTAGTACTGCAATATGTAGGAAACCAAGATGCCCACCTTTGTATTTCGGAGTTATCATAAAAATCCAATGACAACAATATAAAGTACATGGTCAAGAGTTTATAGGTGGTTACGGCGATCGGACGTAGAATTATTAATTGGTAAGCATAAATATACAACAAGAGAAAGACTATTACGTTTATATGGAACTAATACGAAAAATTTTTTTACCCATTTACGGGAATAGCTCAGCTTATTGTGCTCGTCCAAAACGCCAGAAAATTTCGTAAAAGACAGTAATCAAAATTTCAATTTCAGATCACCTCTTTATTATTTTCTTATCTGCCTTTAATTAATTTCGTTATTTCATGTACCCAAATTATATTTTTTATAATATTATAAAGTGGCTACAAGTGACAGAACGATACATAGTGGGCAAAACAGTGAGTACAAGAATTGTTAAGACAGTGAATATAAATATGTGTTAATAATTCCTTTACGTTCCTTGTACTCTGATAACATGACGGAGACAACAATGTAATACTGGAAAAATAGTAACTGAGAAAAACTACACTAATAAATAAATTAGAAGGAAGAAAACAACAATATCAAGAGTGGGCAACTAAAAGCACAATAGAGGGAAGTACCAGTTACAAGACAACAATAAGGTAAGGCATACAGAGAACACGTGGGCAACTAAAAGGACAATAGAGGGAAGTACCAGTTACAAGACAACAATAAGGTAAGGCATACAGAGAACACGTTCTTAGTAAATCTATTAAAAAATCCAAACATCTATTTCCTAAAATCCAGAACCTAAAGATTCAGAAACCAGCGCAACTGCAATCAAGTAGAGAGATTGACATTTCTTTATCAGTTCGGAAAGCATATTAAGTGAACAACAATTGGGATTACAATTATATATAATTGTACATGCATTCTGTCGCGTGAGAAATAGCGCGAAAGTAAAATCCAAACAGAGAAAATATTAATTTAGTTAACAGCAGAGACGTAAAGATTTTCATAATGAATGGACAAAACTATAATATAATGTCATTTCAGAGTCAAAATACCGATGTAGTAGACTTGCATTTGCAAAAAGGAAGAATGAGTGGTTTGGAACCGTCAAGCAGTGATTATTTGGATGCTGGGTGCGACATATCATTGTTGCATTCTGAGACGCCCTGCTAAACCCGCGGGATAGGACAGGTAGTTTAAGTTGTGGAATGGGCCCAAATTAGCGGCTGTCAGTCACACTCGAACATAAACCTTTTATTTGATCAAATATTAGAAGAGCCAAGAAATTAAAAAGAAAAACAACACATCTTTAGTTTTGGACTTTAATTAGCGGCTGAATGTGCCGTACAATCTCATGCCTCAAGGGCAAGACCACTTTAATTTAAAAACGCCAGAAGCATATCACTTAAAGCTCAACCAAAATCAGAAATTTAAAAGGCAAAGCCTTATCTTAAAACAGTTCCTTAATTAGGCTGAAGGCCCAAAGAATCTGACACTTTAAGAGCAAACAATTTAAATTCAAAATCGACTGAAGGCCCTACACTTAAGACTCAGTAACATTAATTTTAAAAGTGCCAAAGGCTTTATGTAAAACAGTTCTTAAATTAGGCTGAAGGCCCAAACCATCTGGCGCCTTAAGGGCAAAACAACCTTAATCTAAAAATCGGCTAAAAGCCATATAAGTACAAACAACGAGAACAAACAAGAAAAGTCAGTACACCCAAGGGCGCTCAGAAGTTCTGATGGTCGGAGACAGGCAGTCGGCCCAACCATTGTCGATCTGACGACAACCCAACTGATGGACAGTCAATGGTCCCACCGACAAGATAACCTCCGCTTCACCCGACCAACTCACAACAGGGAGTTCAATGGAACAACATAGAAGGTATTGGCGCCCACAACCAGTTATACATTGAGCTGCGGAAACTACACACTGTGCTGGACAGCGACAACATGACGAGCAAAATACACTGCCTGAATTTACGTCAATGGCCAGGGCAGGTGACCAGAACGTTAACAGCCCAAGGCAGAAGATTCCGCTGGTGCACTTCAATTCAAATAACCAAGTACAGTTTAACTCCATCGGAGTGGGCTAAGATTTGCCAACTTGAAAACACGCATTGTAGATTGTGGGAATATCCCAACAGCCGACAACGATAACCCAACGACACAATGTTAACATTCATGACCTGCTGGTAGATTAAGTCAAAACTGAACTTTCACGCCCAGGATCGGTGAGCCACGAAACTCGTAGCAATGGGAACAGGACCATACACTCCGACACCGCATAGAGGCCGCCAGCAGGTCCAGCCAAACAACGCGCCGCAGAGATTTCCTCGCTGATCCATGCCAACCAACCATTTGCTCAGGCCCAGAAACGGTGAAAGGGCCAAGTATATGTCGGACGATGAGACGACCAACTGAACAACCAACCAACGGCCGTCCCGCTCCAATCTCCCTCCGTTGGACAGTTCATGTGTGTCGCCAGTGGTCGGCGAGCACTGGCTGTCGGCGCCTCACCGGCGCTCCATCCCCCGACTTCACTGCTGCTGCGTCTCGACTGCCCTGCTGGTCCATCCCGAACTGACTGCCAGACACACGACGACCTGGAAATACTATCATTCGCTCAAACAATGGCACGACAATACACTTATCGATACACGCTGCTGCTGCCGCTCACAGGCAAATAAGGCAGGAAGTTAGTGATGCCAGTAAATGGAATACGAAAACGAGGCGGCAGTACCATAATAGAAGATGACAATGAATAAATGGCATGAACACGATCCGTGCACAGCTCATATTCGACGCCCTTGAATACGGAACACTACATTACAAGTAATACGTTGATTACAGTAGACGATATTAATGACACCTCAAGGCAAAGGAATATTTTAAGTGGGGGTATTAAGTGTAGTACAGACGCAGATGCTGACAGGTGTAGGGCACAAGTGACTAGGGAAGATATGCAAGCCTTATATAGACTCCTTAACAAAACCAATATAAACAGACATGAACGGAATGAAAACAGACATGAATTCGAAAATGTTGTGAGTAGGTAACAATTTGAACACAGTAAATTCAGAAATATCGAGTTTAGAAACAATACACGCAGACATGGCTAAAATGAAAGCAGTTAAGTCCGAGATCGGGAAGGTAAACGCAGTCATGACACACACATTAGGCAAAGTAAAATATTTGCGCAGAGAACTCAAAAATCTGGATACGAAGTTCACACAGCAAATTTCAAAAATCTCCACGGAGGTGGATAGGAAAATTAACGAACAAGTACAAACTTCAGTTCACGATAAAAGTGGGAAATTAAAAGGCACGGTGGAAGAAAAATTTGAAACACTCACACAAATGCATGGACAGGAGTTATACGTAATCAGAGAAACTCAGTATAATTTACAGGTAATGCAAAAGGATACGCAGGTTAACATAGATGACGTACGATCAAAAGTAGCGAAGCTGCATTTGTTCTATGACGACTTACCAGAAAATGTAGAAAAAATCACAGAATCACAGTGGAGATAGGAGTACTTAAGTTGGAACATAAAAGTACCAAGTTAGATATTGTGCAACTTTACAAAACAGTAAAGGATAATACAAAAGATGAAAACACAACGTTCATGGAAAAATACGTATTCGAACAGCGTACTATTGTGGAAGTGGTAAAGGAAATAACGGGGTACAAGGGAGAAGAAATTTTAAAACGCGTAGAACATGATATCAGACAGTCAGAACAAAGATTAATGGACGAAACAGTTAGCAAACCAAGTATGGTAATTGAGCCGTGTGTGGCTCGCGTTCTTGCCGTTCGTAACTTGACCACGTGTAGTAGTGGTAGTGGCGTCTCGATTTCTTCTTGTGTTAATGGTGCCACTGAGTTGCTAGCATTGTTTGTCTGCGAGTGGCAGCAACAGTTGTTATCGATCGGCAATACTGTGTTACTATCTTTGGTGCCACGGCTAGTATTCCGAGTCGTCGTGTGTGTCAGGCAGTTCGGCTTTGGACGGAGCAGCGAGGAGGTCTGCAGCATGAGGGCAGGGCGAGACCGCTGGCAGAGTGCTGGCACTGTCGACCCAGGAGCTGTAGCCGACGACCGAACCCATGACGTTTGAAGGTCAGTGAAACGTGTCCAGTACCGAAACCACTGTTTGAGATCTCACTGTTGTTTGCGTGTTGCTGCTCCTAGGGTCGGTGAGACCAACCGCAACAAGTGGAGTCTGTCAGGCTGGCGAAAGCTATTAGCTGCCTCCTACTCCTTGATGTTAGTTTGGATTTAGTATTATTCTTATTAGTGAAGTGCAACCAGCGGTATTTTCTGCCTTGTGGCCGCTAACGCCCCAGTTACCTGCCCTGGAGGTTAGCGTACTTTTCCGGCAGTGTACCTTTACTCATCGTGTTGGTGCTGACCAACATGGCGTGAGCTGCCCCTAGTGGAGTTGCTATCCTGTTACATGAGTACAACTCTTGGCTGCCTGTCTCACTGCTTACATAGTTGTAGTCACCTTCCTCAGGTCGATCTAGGGAGCACTGTCTTGGATCGCTCCGACTTATTTGGACAAGTTGTCATAATTGTTTCAAATTTATCCTTCCCCACTTGTAATTCTGGCTTTCAGCCATTAATTGCTTGTAACACTGCTTGTGGCCTTCAGCTAACAAATAATTTGCAATGTTTTCTTAATAAGGCCTTCAGCCATTAGTATAGCTTGTTACTGTTTTGACTGTTTAGAAGAAAATGTCTTAGGATTTGTTAATGTGTAACTGCCTTCCTCACTTGTAATTCAGGCCTTCATCCATTGTATATTCTGAAATTGCTGCTGGCCTTCAGCCTTTAATTGTTTGTAAAGTTGATTGTGGCTTTCAGCCAACAAATAGTTTCATTTCTGACTTGATAAGGCCTTCAGCCATCACTATAGCTTGTTACAGTTATTAAGATTGTTAAAAGGGTTTTTGGTGTTTTTAACGTGTAATGGTCCACCTTATTGGTAATTCAGGCCTTCAGCCATTGTGTTTTTTGAAATTGCTTCTGGCCTTCAGGTGACGAATAATTTTGAACCTTCTTAATCAGGCCCTCAGCCATTGATTGTGTGTGACATTGCTTGTGGCCTTCAGCCGACAATAACTTGCAGTTCTTCTAATAAGGCTTTCAGCCGCCACTGTAGCAAAATCTTTTAAAAATGATTGTTGAGAGTTTGATTTCTTTAAAAATAAAGTGTATGTGTTTTCTGTGCAACCCTCGGTAACTGATTAGGCCCTGTCCACACCTTTCCTGCTTCCCCTAAGTCCCATGTCTCAGTAATATCATCGCCGGGGGCGGTAAGCGGAGCAATAAACATCCGTCCACCAATGAGACGGTGGTGCCAGTGTAAGGACCCGACAGGTAAGATATGGATATAAATGAAGGTTTATGTGGAAGATTTTTAATGAATAGTTATATGGGTAAACGGTGATGAATAAGAAGATGAATATTTCTGTGGTACCTAGGAAAAGTCCACGAAAGCTACTTAAGAAAGAATCGATTACATAGTTATACGTCTTAGAATGAATGATTGGATGAGTGTGGAAAGCAAAGTATAATGATACATATACTGCAAATAATTGTGGTAACGTACATCTTGAAGAAGCAGTGAAGAATAAAGAAGAGACAGTGAAGTCAATATTACAAAGGTACATGTTATATTTAACATACACCACAGCTTAGTAATTTGCTACACGTACATCAGAATGAAAAACAACTTAGTATGAAAGCCATTTACTTAGCCACTAACTGCTACAGCTTGAGCAACCGTAAGGTGAATGAAAATGAAAATATGATATAGAATTCGTACGCGGGATGAACACAAAATGCAGTGAAACAATATTTTCTACACTGAGTTCTTGACACACGCAGAAGAAAAAGCTGTACATTTAGCAAAAGCACTTCTTCCTTAGCGGGAATGAATTGCGAGTGAAATTGCACTTGATAAAAATACAGCAAGGTTACCAGTCTCACGTGACTAAGGTAAACATGTGTATGTCGTCGCACTAATAAGGCAGATATACAGCTAGAAATATGTATGCATGAATTATGATGATTAACAAGCAGTGATGAAGTCAGGATTGGCAGGGGTTAAAACAGTCCCCATACTCGCTCACAAACGAGCATTTATAAATATTTTACATAGAATAAAGATTTATTACAGGCCATGGATGGATTAAGTACACTAAAGACCCACTACAAGTGGCAACCCTAGAAGAAGCTTGATCTCTGAAGCAGACGTTAGCAAATCCTCTTCTTTCCATGTAATGAGTAGTGCTGGAAAGTATTTCTATGTGTAGTCGTGAAGGTAAAAATGCGCAGGAGGTCGTTCCTGCAAGACAAGGAAGGAAAATGCAAATATTCAGAATAAATGCAAGATTCCTTCTAAATACATATTAGTGTATAAGATGGTGCCTATCATGGAGTCTATATATGAAATGGGAATGCGAATTGCACATTTATTTGTCATTTTTATTATTGTTAATGTCTGTCTATGTAAAATGAATATGCTGTTGTCAATTTCACGTGAAATTTTATTCTTGAACTAGAATCATTTATGTATGTATGTGAAGTGCAACGCGACGGACGAGTAAAATACTCGCATGTGTGAAGTGATACAAAAATAGCAAGGCCCGATAATAGCGAAAATAACGACTGAGCCGTGATAAGAGTCAACGCTACAGCCTAGCGAAGTGAATGCAGTGAGTGTGATGCCTGTGCGACGCAGAAATCAGGGGAAATTCGTATAACCGCTAACTGACGTGTGAGGACCGCCGAAGTACAATGCATAACCTTCGATGGGATTCATGTTGGGCGATCTGTATGACCAACTTGGATTGTCCATAACTTCAAACCAATCGCTAACAATTGTGGCCAATTGACATGGATCATTGTCATCCATAAAAATTCCACTATTGTTTGGGATCACGAAGTTTCTGAATGGCTGCATGTGGTCTCCATGTAGCAGAACATATTTCCAGTCGACGATCGTTTCAATTGGGACAGAAGATCAAGTTAGTTCCATATAAACGAAGCCGATTCCATTTTGAAGCCACCAGCTTGCACAGTGCCCTTTTGGACAATTCAGGCCCATATCGTCGTGGTGTCAGCGCCATACACTAGCCCTACAATCAACTCTCACCAGCTGAACTCGGATCTGATCAGGCCACCGTTCTCCAGTCGTCTAGGGTCCAACTGTTTAATGGTTCAAATGGCTCTGAGCAATATGGGACTTAACATCTGAGGTCATCAGTCCCCTAGAACTTCGAACTACTTAAACCTAACTAAGCTAAGGACATCACTCACATCCATGCCCGAGGCAGGATTCGAACCTGCGACCGTAGCGGTCGCTCGGTTCCAGACTGAAGCGCCTAGAACCGCTCAGCCACACCGGCCGGCTCCAACTGATTAGATTCGAGCCCAGGAGAGGCGTTGCAGGCTATACCGCGCTACTAGCAAAGGCACTCGCCTCGGTCATCTGCTGCCATAGCCAATTAACGCCACATTTCGCTGCACTGTCCCAACGGATAAGGTCGTACGTCGTACATTGATTTATGAGGTCATTTCAGGCAGTGTTGCTTGTCGACTAGCACTGAAAACTTTACGCCAACCCCGCTGCTCTCTGTGGGCAAGAGAAGGCCGTCGGTCATTTTCTTTGTCCGTGGAGGGGTACCACCTCAAATTAGGTGTTCTGGACACATTACTGACACTGTCGATCTCGGAATGTTGAACTCCCTAACGATTTCTGAAATGGGAAACAATACGTCTAGCTCTAACTACCATTCTACGTTCAGAGTCTGTAAATCCCCGTCGTGCGCCATAATCGCATTGGAAACCTCTTCACATGGAACACGTGACTGCAAATGACACTTCCGTCAATACTCTGCCATTTAATACTGCATATACGTGGTACTACCGCCACCTGTATATGTGCATATCGCTGTATGATGAATTTTGTCACCTTAGTGTATTTATTACTTATCAAGTACAAACACACGCACACAGATACACACACACACACACACACACACACACACACACACACACACACACACACACACACACTCACACACTCACAGGGAGTCTCAGGGTGATCATTGTAATACGCAAGTACAAGCACAGTCCTCTACAAAATTCGAGGTAATCATAACATACATTTTCTTTATAATTAAATATTTCCAGATCTAAATCATCCGCATTATGATAACTGTGTCAACAAAAAACAATCATAACTTTTTGTGACAACATACCTTTACTCATAATTTTGGTAGTATTTCTCAAAATAGTCGCGACGTTTTTGACAGACAGCGCAGAAATGCTGGAAACCCCTTTTTTTAAAGATCCTCCATAATCGTTCCGCAGCCGTCAATACTGCTGCTGACGATAGGAAATGCCTCTCACCAAGATTTAGAAGTTAGGGAAAAGAAAAAAGATACATGGGGATAAATTTTTACCAGTTGGGGTGTGTGGAATGCACTGCACATTGAATTTTGAAACATATTCAATAACAACATTTGCAGGATTTTGCTATTATGGTGGTGCATCGTCCAGCTTGTTTCATGAATGTCTGATCTTTACCGCGTGATATGGACTTGAAAAGATTTGTGGATATCCAGGTTGTACTATCCACTTATTGTCGTGCGTGGTGATAAAGCATTACATGAATATAAAGAAGTGAGATGCCCACAACTTTCCCAGCGGAGGCAACCACTTTCACTTTTATCAGTGTTGTTGATGAATAGGATTTCCAGCTGAGCTTTTTTGTTTGTTTTCAGGATTAAAACAATGGTGCCCAGTTTTATCAGGACTGATTTCCTTTGAATGAAACTCTGGGTCTTCCTCTTAGCATCAACTTCGCCTGTGTTCAGACCTGCATAGGAATGTCCTTTTGCTGCCTAGTAGCCAGTACTGAACACGTCTCAGTTTATATGGGTATCACAGGTGGGACCCAAGACCGCCAACAGTAAAAATACTGTTGCGTATTTGTTACACATGTAGCTAACAAAATATCATGAGATGAAATTCTAGCGTGAGGAATCATGACCAAAAATCATAACCATTCTTTATTGACAAGCCCTCGTTCTTAGTAAAAGGCACACAGCTTGCATGTTGCCACTACTGATAAAAGCCTTTAAGTTAACCTGCTCTCATTGACAATGATAGATTGACAGTTTACCAAAATTTTCAAGCTCTATGGACCTTCAAATAGAACACTTCTGATCCAAATTGTCTGCATGACTTATTAGAGTACACACTACTCGCTTGTTGGTACTATTTAAATTATATGTTGGAAATTCGCAAAAAATTCAATGTTATTACCTCGCATTAAATTCATTCAAAGACATAAAAATTGCTTGAATAAATATGCACATGAACACTTTTGCATATATAATTTACAGCTTAAAGCGCACCATGAATTTCCAGTGTTGCTCTCACGTCCAAAACCGAAAGTTCGATATCCTATCGCACTTTCAAATTAAATATTTCCAAACGTAAACTGCCTCTGTAAGTTACAAAAATACCATCATCTCGTTTATTGGCCACATCAATCTAGAGCACAACTGCGAACCTAATTTATGGTGTTAAGTACACGAGAATTAGCTACGTAAACAGTGAGAACACTGCAAAAATTAGTTCGCCATAAAATATCGTATCTATATGATGAAAATGGCTACCATTAGCAGAATGCTAAACTTTGTCATCTTCCACCGTAACGCAATGAAAAACTATATTACCGCTGTAATATAAGCTACAAAATTTTTGGGTCATTAAAGAAAGCATTACAATAGGAGGAAATTTACTGTGGCGTGTTAATCATGGAGATGTTGACTCGGCAGATGTGGAAATGTTGTATATACTTTTTTCCTTATTCGTGCATCCGTGCTTTAGGAAACCTAATGATGAGGAAGTACAGCAGATCAGGCAGACGTGGAAAGATCTCACCATCATCACCTTGCATACTATTAGGTGGGGAATGAAGGCGTTGCGGAATGATGCTTAACGCAGATTTAACCTGCATATCAAATAGGTAGAGAGAAATATGGTCAACAGAGAACGACGCTCTGTGCACAGTAATAGCCGTAGTCAGTTATGGTCAGTGATCAATGACGACGATCAGTGGTCAATGATTATGTCAGTAATGACTGATGGTGATCATTGGTCAATATTGGTGAGTGATCAATGATTTCACTATAATTTTCGTAGAGATCTGTACTTACATTTGCATATTCCGATGAGAATTCAAGCTACGTGCGTTTTAATAAGCAATTAATACAATTTAGGTGCGGAACTACTTCATTTGAAGGTCCGTTGTCTTGCAAAGTGTGCAGAAACTTAGATATTTCGAGAAAAAAATACAATTTTAGTATGCCCGAGTTTTTTGTACAGGTCTGCAATTGTTTTTGTATATTATAATAAACAGCCTGCATGTGTATCTCTGCGTGTCTGTATGTATTTCTGTTTATAATAGAGATAGGAAAATAGCTGTATCAAAGAAATTACTTTAAGGGTAACAACTTTGTCGTTGTCTTTGGAGATGTTACATATCTGTCATCGTCATGTTGCAATAATAATAAAAAAGCACCTTAATCCTTCCGTAACAAAGAGGTGTGTGTGTGTGTGTGTGTGTGTGTGTGTGTGTGTGTGGTATTTTTATTAGGTTTTGCTGTTATTAAGTAGTTAATTACAGTTTTAGAGAGCCGTAGTTCCAATTTCAGCAGCTCAGTTTCGGACTTAACCGCGACTAAATGCAAACATTTGCAATAATTGCCAGTATATGTCATCGACTATATTTTACTGATGATACATTACTTCACACCTAATTTAGTGGTAATAACGTTAAGCGATGACAGTATACATCATCAGATTGAACATCAGTGTAACACACGAAATATTTAATTTGTTACACCTAGAGTAGGCCTAAATGATTACATTCAGAGTACCTGTTTGTATGTATGGTGCTACCCCTGTCATTTTAGTTTCCACCCTTGAAGCCTAACTTTGCGACACCATCTGTCTGTTATTTGAAACTACGGAAATAGCTGAGTGTAGACATGAAATAGAACTATCGCATTTAATTTGACACAGCACAGCGATCCATTTATGTGCTTGCCTAATATTTCAGCTAACTTGTATTCTCTGCGTGTATAAGCCCAGTCAGCTTAGTTTCGACCTTTTATGCCTGACTTTAAACGTAAACTCTCTCTTATTCGCAACTATGAAAGTACCATCGGGGGGTGGCACATATTGTAGAGCTAACGATCATGTTTTAAGCAATAATATGATGGGTATGGAAGTGAAACATGGACGATAAATAGTTTAGACAAGAAGAGAATAGAAGCTTTCGAAATGTGGTGCTACAGAAGAATGCTGAAGATTGGATGGGTAGATCACATAACTAATGAGGAGGTATCAAATAGAATTGGGGAGAAAAGGAGTTTGTGGTAGAACTTGACTAGAAGAAGGGATCGGTTGGTAGGACATGTTCTGAGGCATCAAGGGATCACCAATTTAGTACTGGAGGGCAGCGTGGAGGGTAAAAACCGTAGAGGGAGCCCAAGAGGTGAATACACTAAGCAGATTCAGAAGGATGTTGGCTGCAGTAGGTACTGGGAGACGAAGAAGCTTGCACAGGACCGAGTAGCATGGAGAGCTGCACCAAACTAGTCTCAGGACTGAAGATAACAACATGAGTGTACATATGAAACAACATTACGATACTTGACGTGAACATTGCACTTTTTTTGCCGGCCGGAGTGGCCGTGCGGTTCTAGGCGCTACAGTCTGGAACCGAGCGACCGCTACGGTCGCAGGTTCGAATCCTGCCTCGGGCATGGATGTGTGTGATGTCCTTGGGTTAGTTAAGTTTAATTAGTTCTAAGTTCTAGGCGGATGATGACCTCAGAAGTTAAGTCACGTAGTGCTCAGAGCCATTTTGAACGATTGCAATTTTTTGCACTGCTTATGCATTTTTCAAGACATTTTAGACGTGCAAAGAATATTGTGACATTTGGAAAGTATCATAGATTGGGGAAACTATTAATTTGAAAGTCTGTTACGTCTTAAACCAAGTATGATACGCAAATCTAACTTCGGACATTTTACCGGAGCAGCCATCTGTTGACGCAGATAAGCAACATAACATAAGATCAGCAGTTGATTTGCTTAGCATTTTGATAGGCATTTCAGGCATAAAGTCCAGCGTGGCAATTTATTTTTTAAATGATGATTATGAGGTCCCATACTCCGAGGAGCGTAGGGGACCATGCGGGAGACCCGCACGGCCTACTAGGCAAGGTCCTAGCCTTCCTCCGACATTTTTTAAATACCCTATTATATTCACTAGTTCGTAAGAGTTACGTTGGGGATACGATTAATTTGAATTAGAGACCTCTGTGAGAGTTCCATTTATTACTGATTTGAAACTAATACTGCTAAGAGATACCAACTTAATTGGAGGACACAGGACCTCGACAGTGTAATCTGTTTTTACCAGACGCGTTAAATACTTATTTGCCGGGCAGCCAGCCTTCTCCCACGGACATAATTTCATTCAGCGGTTGTTCGCATATCACCAACAAGAGGGCAACGTTCTAATTGGACAGTACATGTAGGGAAGGTAGGTTTGCTGGCTACAGTGTTGCCATACAGTGTAACTGCCAGATGTTCTTGTAGTATCTAAATGTCAGTCAGTTCCACGGCCGAAGACAGAAGTCTGTGGAGTCACCGCCAGACACCACACTTGCTAGGTGGTAGCTTAAATCGGCCGCGGTCCCTTAGTACATGTCGGACCCGCGTGTCGCCACTGTGTGATCGCAAACCGAGCGCCACCACAAGGCAGGTCTCGAGATACGGACGAGCACTCGCCCCAGTTGTACGACGACTTTGCTAGCGACTATACGGACGAAGCCTTCCTCTCATTTGCCGAGAGACAGTTGGAATAGCCTTCAGCTCAGTCCATGTCTACGACCTAGCAAGGCGCCATTAGCCTTACATAGTTTGAGAGTTATCGTATAAATGTCTCAAGAAGAACGTTGTAAACCACAAAGAATAAAGTTAAGTATTCGATGAGCTGCATACTTTTCTTATTAGAATCAATACTTATCCTGTTCCAGAATTCACGCCAGTCGGCGTGTGTGTACGCGTGCCTTTCTTTCGGCTACCCGTCACTGTGGACTGGCTGCCTTAGCAGTCCACATCATTGGCGACGGGGGAAAAGTGTTCTTTCTGATTGCTTACATTTACTTGTGTCATGGCTTCGCCAGATGTACTGTCCGAATTTTATCGCTTGCAGAATCAGCAGACGCAGGCGTTATTGGATGCCCTTGGACAGCTCGTCCAGAGTCAACGTGCCATTCAAACCGATGCGGCAGCCGCTGCTTCATCGCTGCCGCCGCCACACCATGCAGTTGCACCGCAGTTTCGCCTGTTTGACCAAACCCACGAGACCTGGACTGAATGGTCCCGTAAGTTTGAATTTCATCTCGCCGCCTACAGAATTCAAGGTAATGAGCGGCAGCCGTTTTTGCTTTCGTGTGTAGGTGTGTCCACCTACCGAGTGATAGTGAAATTGCTTCCCCGACGCGACGTAGCAACTCTGTCCTACGATGAAATTTTGTCGGCATTGGACGCCTATTTCAAAGAAACAGTTAATGTGGTTGCAAAAAGGTATACTTTCTTTCGTACAAAACGTACGGCCGGTCAAACTAATAGGGAGTGGGTTGCTAGTTTGCGAGGACTTACTAGGGACTGTGCATTTGAATGTGACTGTGGCCTTCCTTATTCAGATACAATGGTACGTGATGCAATTGCACAGAACGTTTCTGATGGTCGCATACGGGAGCAAATTTTGAAACTAGTTAATTCCTCCCTTCAACAAGTGATAGACATATTGGATAGGCGAGACACACTTGACTGTGCTCAGGAATCTTTTGAAACTTCGCCAGCAGGGTGTAACATTAACCGGCCCGCCGGGCGCGCTACGCGGCCCGGTAAACTGCCCTCGCACACGTCTGCGCAGCTGCCGCCACGCTCTAAACCAGGTGTGCCGCGACAGAATAAAACTGCAGTGAAATCATGCCCGCGGTGTGCAACTAGACATTCGCGTGCAAATCGCCCGTCACGCCAAGCTGTTTGTTTTTACTGTAATAAGAAAGGGCATGTTCAAAGTGTTTACCAGAAAAAGCTCAGATCAGACAATCATAATCATTCCAGGCCTTTTGCTTCGCGCCAGAATCGAACCAAGAATACTCAGGCTCGTGGGTCTTCGCCCATGGACATTCATGTCGTTACTTCCACTCCGCCCAGTGCCACTTTCTCTAACAGTGACTGTGTTCGTCCCACAAATACTGTGCGTCGACGTCGCCGGAAATCACGTCAATTAGCAAGTGATTCTGTACAAGTGTCTGTTCCAATTGCACAAAACAGTCGCTCTTGTCGTCAGCAGGACAATAAACTTTTTGTAGATTTGGACTTTAATGGCAAGGTCATACCATTCCAGCTCGATACCGGAGCTGCAGTTTCATTGCCCAATCACGACACGTACAAACAACTGGGCAAACCTCCGTTGCATGCCGCAAATGTTCAGTTAAAAAGTTATTCAGGACAGCCGATCCCTGTTAGGACAGTGCACTCTTCTTGCAACATACAAGGGACAAACAAAACTTGTGTCATTTTACGTTCTTCGTTCTTCTACTGCAGTGAACTTGTTTGGTTTAGATTTATTTCAATTGTTTAACATGTCTATCGTAAATCAGGTCCTATCAGTGAAACAGACTGTGCCTTCAGACAGTGTTTCTTGTCTGTGTGCAGAATTTGCAGACATTTTTGCACCGGGCCTTGGTTGCGCTAAGAACTATGAAGCACACTTGGAACTGAAAGTAAACGCGCAACCGAAATTTTTCAGAGCAGCAATGTTCCCCACGCATTGCGTGATGAGGTCGCAAGAACATTAAACGATTTAGAATCACAAGGTGTGAGTGAATGTGCGCAATGCCTCTTCTCTTTCAGCTCCGCTTCATCGCGTACGCCCTACAGGTGTTCCGTTCGTCTGGACGACGGAATGCGAACGCGCCTTTCGCCAGTTGAAATCGGCGTTGCTTTCTAATACTTGCCTTACGCCATTCGATCCCCAGAAACCCCTTTTGTTGATGGTAGATGCATCGGATTTCGGGATCGGTGCTGTGCTTGCGCACAAAGTTGGCTCGCATGATCGCCCTTTTGCCTTTGCGTCCAAATTGCTCTCGTCTGCGCAAAGAAATTATTCCCAGATAGAGAAAGAAGCTTTGGCTCTCATGTTTGGTGTCACTAAGTTCCATGATTTCTTGTATGGTCGTCACTTTACCATCTTCACAGACCACAAACCTTTGACGTCGCTTTTCCATCCGAACAAGCCTGTACCTCCGCATACAGCGCAGAAATTCTTTCGCTGGTCTATTTTCCTCTCGCAGTACTGCTACGATATCTTGTATCGGTCCACTGCTAAGCACGGCAACGCCGATGCGTTGTCCCGTTTGCCTGTTGCTGAGGATGAAGCATTCGATTCTTCCGAACTTGCTTGCATGTTCATTGATTCGGAAACCGATGAAGTGGTCGAATCGTTTCCGATTGATTTTCGTCATGTAGCTACAGCCACAGCTGCTGACCCTGTCCTTGCTACCGTTTTGCGTTTTGTTGCTACGCAATGGCCTTTGTCAAAGTCTCGGATCGAGGATCCGTTGGTTCGCCGATTTTTTGCTCATCAGGAGAGACTTTTTGTTCGACGTGGTGTTTTGTTGTTGCGTTCTGATAATGATCAGTCCAGAGTCGTGGTCCCACGTTCGTTACAGTCCTCTGTTTTACGGCTTCTTCACCAAGGACATTGGGGTATAGTGCGAACGAAACAGCTTACTCGTCAGCACTGTACTTGGTTCGGAATCGATGCTGCGATTACGAATATGTGTTCTTCTTGCATGGCGTGTGCCGAACAACAATCCGCACTGCCGCGGAAAGTCTTTGCATGGCCCAAAGCCACTTCCCCTTGGCAACGCTTGCACATCGATTTTGCTGGTCCATTCAGGAATGCTCGGTGGTTGGTTCTGGTAGATGCTTCCAGTAATTTTCCTTTTGTTGTCCGGATGTCTTCCACGACGTCCTCTGCCACCATCCAAGCATTGTCTGCTATCTTTTGCATTGAAGGTCTTCCGCAGACTATTGTTTCCGACAATGGCCCACAATTCATGTCCGCAGAATTTCAGTCATTCTGCCAGGCCAATGGTATTCAACATCTGACATCCGCGCCGTTTTCGCCTCAGTCAAACGGTGCCGCTGAACGATTGGTTCGGACTTTCAAGTCACAGATGTTGAAGTTGAAAGAGTCGCATTCTCAGGAGGACGCGTTGTTGCTCTTTTTGTCTTCGTATCGCTCTCAGCTCCGAGATGGTCGCTCGCCGGCTGAGTTGCTCCACGGTCGTCCTCGTTGAACCTTGATGTCTTTGCTGCATCCGCCGCATCAGGTTCCTGTGCAGCGGCAGACTTCTGCTTTTGCTCCAGGCAACGTTGTATTTTATCGCAACTATCGAGGTTCACGGCGTTGGCTCGCAGGGCGCATTCTTCGCTGCCTCGGCCGCGCGATGTATTTGGTTTTGGGGGCCTCTGGTGAGGTGCGTCGGCATCTCAATCAGCTGCGCCTCTGTCGTCGCACGGGTTCTGCCGCTCCCCGTCTGCTTTCAGTGACGGTGCCGTCCGGTCAGCGCCCTGGGGACCCATCTACTGGCTCGCCTCATCCCCAGGTGTTACCGACGATGCCTTCCATTTTGCCCCATGGCGACGCGCCGCCGCAGCCGCCGCCGCCGCCGCTGCCTGTTCTCCCGCCGGCGCCGCCCGCATTCGACGCTTCGCTGCAGCCGCCAAGCGCCTCCCTAGGTCACGCGCCGCCGATCGCTTCCCGTGACCAGCTGTCCTCCGCCATGGAACTCTTGCCCGCTCCGGACCACATGACGTCTTCGCGCGTCGGATACCCCGACGCAATGGAGGTCGACCCTTCGGCCCCTCCTGTCTCTTTATGGGCGCATACACCGCATGTTGACGTGCACCCTGGACTAGGTTTTCAGGCGTTTCCTAGCTCCCCTCGGACCGAATGGCCGGGTGCGGGTCGCACAGCCTCGCCTGTTGTTAGGCTCCCCACCTCATCGCATACGTCAACATGGGGTCCTCCCCACGGCGGGCGGAAGCCTTATAACACGACCGTTCGCCGATTTGCGGGGGAGGAATGTGGTGTCACCGCCAGACACCACACTTGCTAGGTGGTAGCTTAAATCGGCCGCGGTCCCTTAGTACATGTCGGACCCGCGTGTCGCCACTGTGTGATCGCAGACCGAGCGCCACCACAAGGCAGGTCTCGAGATACGGACGAGCACTCGCCCCAGTTGTGCGACGACTTTGCTAGCGACTATACGGACGAAGCCTTCCTCTCATTTGCCGAGAGACAGTTAGAATAGCCTTCAGCTCAGTCCATGGCTACGACCTAGTAAGGCGCCATTAGCCTTACATAGTTTGAGAGTTATCGTATAAATGTCTCAAGAAGAACGTTGTAAACCACAAAGAATAAAGTTAAGTATTCGATGAGCTGCATACTTTTCTTATTAGAATCAATACTTATCCTGCTCCAGAATTCACGCCAGTCGGCGTGTGTGTACGCGTGCCTTTCTTTCGGCTACCCGTCACTGTGGACTGGCTGCCTTAGCAGTCCATATCAAAGTCAACCTGTAACGTCACTTATTGCTATTTGGTGAGCATGCAAAGAAATCGGAAGAAGACAGTGGTACGTTACCTTCAGTAACACCAAGTACAGTGGCATGACTTCTTATCTTTATCAACTCTGTGTGCCGCGCGGTGTACCAGCACGGTCGAAGGCGCCTTGCCACTACTCTCGCGGCTCCCCCCTCCCCCCGTCGGAGGTTCACGTCCTCCCTGGGGCATGTGTGTGTGTGTGTGTGTGTGTGTGTGTGTGTTGTCCTTAGCGCAAGTTAGTTTAAGTTAGATTAAGTAGCGTGTAAGCCTAGGGACCGATGACCTAAGCAGTCTGGTCCCATAGGAACTTCCCACAAAATTTCAATTAACTCTATAATCTATTCCACCTTTTAGTTAATGTTCATAAATCGAGTTCTAGAAATCAGGTATGAAACACAAAAAAATGCAACGGTTCTACCAAGAACAACTCGCCGCGGCGACGACTGGCTGATCTCCAGGTGCTCTCAAGTCTTACGCTAAAATGGACCCCCTGCTCTCTGCAGACCGTCTACGTCTAAATCTACGTGATTACTCTGCTATTCACAATCAAGTGCCTGGCAGAGGGTTCAATGAACCACCTTCAAGCTGTCTCTCTACCGTTCCACTCTCGAAAGGCGTGCACTCAGATTTTTCTGTGCGAGCCCTGATTTCTCTTATTTTATCGTGATGATAATTTCTCTCTATGTACGTGAGTTCCAACAGAATGTTTGCGCAATCGGCGGAGAAAAATGGTGATAGAAATTTTGTGAGAAGATCCTGTCGCAATGAAAAACGCCTTTTTTTAAATGATTGCCACTCCAATTCACACAATATGTCTGTGGCACTATCTCTCATATTTATTGATAGCCGCCGTTCTTTGAATATGTCATCCGTCAGTTCCACCTGATGCGGGTTCCACACCGCGCAGTAATACTCCAGAAGAATGCGGACAAGCGTGATGTAAGCAGTCTCTTTAGTGGACCTGTTGCCCTTCTAAGTGTTTTGCCAATGAATTGCAGTCTTTAGTTTGCTCTACCCACAACATTATCTATTGATCGTTCCAATGTAGGTTCAGTTGGTTCAAATGGCTCTGAGCACTATGGGACGTAACATCTGAGGTCATCAGTCCCCTAGAACTTAGAACTACTTAAACCTAACTAACCTAAGGACATCACACACATCCATGCCAGAAGCAGGATTCGAACCTGCGACCGTAGCGGTCGCGCGGTTCCAGGCTGAACCGCCTAGAACCGCTCGGCCACACCGGCCGGCTCCAATGTAAGTTACCTATAATTGTAATTCCTAAGTATTTAGTTGAATTTACAGCCTTATTTGTGTGATTTACCGCGTAATCGAAATTTTGCGGATTTCTTTTAGTACTCTTGTGTATAACTTCACACTTTTCTTCATTCAGGCTCACTTGCCACTTCTCGCACCGTACAGATATATTATCTAAATCATTTTGCAATTCGGTTTGGTCATCTGATGACTTTTCAGGACGGTAAGTGACAGCATCATCTGCAAAAAGTTGTCTCCTATGTCGTTAATATAGATCAGGAACAATAGAGGACGTATAACACTTCTTTGGGTAACGCCGGATATTACTTCTGTTTTACTCGATGTCTTCCCGTCTATTACTACGAACTGTGACTTTCTGACAGGAAATCACGAATCCAATCGACCAATAGAAGCGATATTCCACAAAAAACTGGGCATGTTTCTAGATGCATAGCCAGAATTTTAACTCCCAATTTCGAGGTGAACAACACAAAGTGTTCGGATAATTTGGTGGCTAACAGTTTGGTTCAAATGGTTCAAATGGCTCTGAGCACTATGGGACTTAACTTCTAAGGTCGTCAGTCCCCTAGAACTTAGAACTAATTAAACCTAACTAACCTAAGAACATCGCACACATCCATGCCCGAGGCAGGATTCGAACCTGCGACCGGAGCGGTCGCGCGGTTCCAGACTGTAGCGCCTAGAACCGCTCGGCCACCCTAGCCGGCGGTAACAGTTTGAATCGCATGTTTGATCAGGGTGCAAACCACCAAGCGGAAGATCAGGCTCTGGAAGACTGTATTACAGTTCCTTTGCTGAGTATGGTTTTAACGCAGATTCCTCAATTGTTTCAGAACCCCAGGTAATTTCAAGATCAGGGTGATTGCTTCAGGGAAATTACGCCGAAATTTTGAGACGTAAAGTTATATTTTGTGTCATGCACTTATACTAAATATGAAGTAGTTGTTCCTGAAGAATTGGTTCATTTGGGTTTTAGATATTTCCACAAGTCATCCTCACGTCGATGTTCCTTGATGTCCCAAAACAACTGATGAATCTGTTTCACAAGCTACGACATTGTCGCGGATAAAACAATGACCTGTATATACAATAAGCTTCTTTTAGTTTACGTCTACGGTCACAAACTTTTTGTTAACAGATTAGCGGTTTCGGTCTATAATGACCATCATCAGATCTGTTTTATAAACATTAGGACTTCGTTTTTATAAAACAGACCTGATGATGGTCATTATAGATCGAAACCGCTAATATGTTAACAAAACGTTTTTGACCACAGACGTAAATTAAAGGAAACTTATTGATGAATCTGTGTTAAAATGGAACTCAGCAAAGGAAGTGGAGTACACATTTATATGGCTAGTTTTCTGTTGCCTAACTAGTACCCATCAGAGATCTCTAATTACTGATGTTGTGGATAGTAGGCATGTATCAAATTCGTGAGAAAATCCGCCAGCAGTTCGTTTGGCGAGCCAGTGATAACAAAATCTGGAAACGAGCATCCAATCGTAGTATTTGTGCAGCGATTAAGCTGGCCTAGAACAGCATGGTACGTTATTTGTCGTAAGCCAGCGAATAGTGCCTTCTAGAAGATGTATGTTGATTCTGTATTTCTTTTAACTATATCTAAGCTGGAGAATCACTATACTTTTGATTTGCGCTGTCAAGTTTATGCATTGCGTAAGGATGCTGCCTATCAGGGCTTCTACTGCTCAAGTTGCTATCCAGAATTGGCGTAGTATTTTGGGTACCTTTGGACCATCTCAGGGTTTGGTAACTTATAGTGTGACATCTTTTACAGCCCATTATTTTAAGCGTACTGCCTCGGCATGGGAGTTCAATATACAATTATGATACCTTATTATCCTCGTATACTGATCGCTTGCCCTTATAGCTTACCATAGCAGTGATCAGAGTGGATGGAATCGATTGCGTCCCTGCTTAATCATGTCATTTAACACGGTCCATCATGAAAGCCATCGCCGTATGCTTGGTAGTTTCTCTTGGGTTATGGAGTAGCCAGTCCACTGTGAAGCCCACGATTACTTGATGGCATTTTGCCTGAGAGTAGAGATGCTCAACAAGCGGTTCACCGATGGAGATTAACTGAGACGAATATTAGAAAGGGAAGATATGCAGTATAACGTGGGATGGCAGCCAAATACCAACTGAGGTGGGGATAAAGTTCTCCTCAGCAACTTTCAGGTTATTATCAAAGCCACTGAAACGATTACTGAAAAGCTTCTGTCGGTCATCAAGGGTCCGTTTAAAGTCAGCAGAGTAGCAATTCCTGAAAATATCCGGTAAATCAGTCTTCGGGCTGGTAGAGAAGTGAGGGCTCCCCTTTCCCCAAATGAAGCTGGTTCTCAACGCTGATCTAGTTATATAATAGCACGTTGGCATACCAGGTGGATGAATATATGCCAAGAGTGCCACTATGTGGCCTTTTGGTATAGAGTTTGGCAATACTTTGGGTCAACAAGTCAGTAGCCAGTGATGTTATGCCGTCTCTCGTTGAAGGTAGATATCTGGCGGCACTGAGTGGGGAAGAGAGGGGTGCAGTGTGAGGCAAGTTGCGAGTCTGTTGAATGTGGAATGTGGAGGATGGCTGTATGTAGCAAAGATCGCTGCAAGCCGAGTGCTAGCGTGTCGATGGTGGAGGATGGCCAGTTGCAGAGGAGCTATCCTATGGCGTAGTGGACGCAGTGCATGCTTAGAGTGGTGAATATACGGCTCTTTCAATTTGGTCACATGACGGTACGGCATTACCAGCAAACGTGCTAAGAAAGGTAATGTTTCACCATGTACTGTGAGTTGATACTCTGCACACAGTCATGGAAGGACAGTGTTCCAGTACAGACTAACATAACTGACTGCTTAATGGGACTGGCCAGAGTGAATGATAAGTTGAGTTTTCGAATACAGTCTTTATAATAGTTTATATTAGCGCGACTGATCACATGGAATGTTTAGTACATTCGCAAATGCAGACTGTTATAAATTAGTTTGTTCAAGAGACCACCAGCTGTAGTGCGTGCTTGGCTATATTCATGTTATCGATGTTGACAGAGGACTGCTACGGTCTGTGCCTAATTATGAACTGCTTCAGTAGTTAACTTTCACGTACAATGATGCAAGGAGGTGGATAGATGGTCTCATCCCAAGATGAATGGAAATGGTAGCCAAGTGAAAAGGCAGTTATCGACACTTTTTCTAAAACGGAGATTACTGTTGTTAATTTTTAAAATTGTGTAAAAACATTTCAACTGAAAAATTCGATAAGCATTTCTGAAGTTTGGATTTTAATCTTCCTATGTCATTATTTACCGTGCTTTTCAGTTGTGTACTATGAGCTGGTTGCAAATATGGTATTCTAATTCTTTTTAAGGTTTTATACATTCTTTTGGTAATGATTTATTCAAATGGTTCGGAGCACTCTGGGACTTAACATCTGAGGTCATCAGTCCCCTAGAACTTAGAAGTACCTAAACTTAACTAACCTAAGGACATCACACACATCCATGCCCGAGGCAGGATTCGAACCTGCGACCGTAGCGGTCGCGTGGTCCCAGACTGAAGCGCCTAGAACCACTCGGCCACATCGGCCGGCTTATGATTTTTGGTCAGGAACCACTGATCAGTAAAACTTATTACTCGTTTTAGATCTAGTTAAAATCGACGTTATTTATCTATTCTTATGTTGCTTATGGTAAAAATACATGCGTCATTATTGTTTTAGTAACAGAAACTCAATTAGTCCCGTCCTTTAATCTCAGCGGCCAGCGCTGCCACACTGTTTTTCGAAGACACCGGAGCTGAAGCTCTATTAGAAAGTGCTGAATTTCAAATCATTATTGGTACTGAATGCTGGCTAAAACTGTAGATAAGTTCAGCTAAAATGTTTACAAAGGACCTAATGGTCTTTGATGAGGATAGAAGCTGAAGTAATGAATTAAGAACTTTGCCAAGGCTGGCACTTAGGCCCAAATCTCCTCCTTACTAGGCACATGTGTTAACCACTACACCGCTCTGGCTGTGTAGTGTAATGGTTAGCAAACCTGCTTTGAAAGCAGAAGACCAGCGTTCAAGTCCTGACCTCTGCACGGATTTAAATGCATTACTTTAGCTTCTATCCTTATCAAAGAGAAAGTTTAGACTTACATTTCTTCAGGATAATGTAATTCCATCACATCAACAGGCTTAATTGTGTTCAAAAGTGATAGATTAAATGCAGTTGATGGTGGTGTGTTTGTTACTGTTCGAAGTAGTTTATCTCATAGCGACATTGAAGTGGATAATTCCTGCGAGTTATGGATATGGATTATACTTAACCACTAGAGTAACTTAATAATTGGTACTTTGGTCGATAACCTAATTCAGGTGATACAGCTGTTGAAAAGTTCAAAGAAAACTTGACTATAATCTCAATGGATACCCCATTCATACAGGAGTTCCGGCTTACGTGCAGGCACTGTGGAATTGTACCATCCACTATTTCCTCTTGATATTACAAAAAAATATGTGTATGGAACTCTAAATTTCAGAGTTTCAGCGGCATGGTGATTAGCTGTAGTGGGCATACGCACATGGGAGCTAAGCACGAAGCTGAAAGGGGGAGAGAACACTGTTACTTCTGCACAGATGACTCTAGCTTGTTGATGACAGGTAATTTTATTTTTTTTATTTTTATTTTTATTCCGCACGTGTTGTGCTTAACCAAGTACAACTATCTTGAATGATAGAAAGTGTGTAATTAATTATCCTGCTTCCAGCTGTTCTGTTTGAATCGTCTTTTCCCGGCCTCTTACCTTACAGAAAACTAACTATGGCTTTTTATTTCCAAGAAATAAATTGTATGATTTTAAGTGAAAGAAGAGACGTTATTCAACACTGACATTCTGGTATCTCATCCAGGCATAAGCAACAAAAAAAAATATATTTATAGCTTTCATTCTGAGTGGTTCGAACACAAATGATAGCTAAGTGAATGTGAAAGTACTATATGTATGTGTATATGTTTGTTTGCTTCCCGTGTCTGCTGTTTGGTGGAAAAAAGTCAGTTTTAGAAATAAAAGCAAAGTGGAACAAAAAACTGAAAAGCATGAAAAGTCAAAAAAGCACGTTGTAGTTGCACTGTCGCTTTAAGGAACCATTAGTATTAAGGAGAAAATTAGCAGAGCCTGCACAGTTTCAGTCTATGAGCATAATATAAAGGCTAAGAAACCGCGAAATTTAGTCCATAATAAGAGGCTGCATTTTTTTTTTTTTTTTTGAAACTTTGAAACTCATTTACGTGGACATGATGAAAAAGAAGGTTCAGTAAATTTAGAGGTATTTAAAAATTAGTAATTTTGCATCTAAATTAAATTCAGATTTGAAGAATACCTTGAAAGCTAGTGCAGTCTTCAAACGTGTTTTTTAAGACGATTGAGAATGAAATACAGGATGAAATTAGAAAAGCTTTCTTTGTAGCTGTCATGGCTGCTGACACAATATGTTTTGAAACATACTAAATGGTTAGTGTTCTACGGTACGTACCGTTTTGATTCCAAAAGTATTTGAACCGTTTTGGGGACTCATTTTCCTGCAAAATGAAACTGCAGCTACCAATTCAAAACACACTTTAGAATAACAGAACACAATCCGTCAAGGAAATGGATACAAACCGGCAACTCAGACATTTGATCATAAAAATTTCATAAGAGGCAAAAAAGCAGTATATGAAGCAAAAAGCAAAGCAGTTTATAGTAACGCACTTTTCAATCACTGTTATGCGTTTCAATTTAAAAATGAGAGAAGCAGCAAGTATTACGCGAAACGCAAGAATGTTTTTCTCTAACTGTTCGCACTATTGCAATATTCTTCTCAAGATCACCACATCGAATATCCATTCTGAAGCACCTTTGAGCTCAGCATTCCACGCCCGTCTTCTACAGTGCGGACCTTCAACATACGGACCACATAGTGCATAAAAATGAGAAACCTTTAAAAACAAACAATACTGAAATTCATTGAGCATCAAATGCTGCTCAAACTATTGCAGAAGTAACAGGAATTTTAAAATATCTGAATGATGATAATTTAAAGTTACAGAGTATGCTGCTATAATAGCTCCATACTTAGCAATCGTATTCAACCGCTTGCTCCATACCTTAAGATTGAGTGGTTGCACAGATCACACCAAAACTCAAGAAAGGCAACAGGAGTAATCCGCTGGGAGTCATAGCACTAATCGGTCTGCAGTAGGATTTTAAAACACTTACTGTGTTCCGACTTTAAGAACTCGAAGAAAACAATCTATTGGCACATAGCACGGATTCAGAGAATATCGTTTCTGTGCAACACAATTATCCCTTTATTCTCATGAAGTAATGAGTGCTATCTACAGGAACCTCAAATGATCTCCGTATTTCTGGACTTCCAGAAGTCCTTTTATGCCGATCCTGGCAATCGGCTTTTGATCAAATTTCATGCCAGTGGGGTATCGTCCCTGTTGTGTGATAGGATTCGTGATTTCCTGTCCATAAGGTCACAATTTCTAGTAAATGGCTGAAACTCATAAAGTAAAACAGAAGTGATATATGCGTTCGCCAAGGAGCTGCTGAAGGCCCTTTGTATTCCTAATATATACAGGCAGTTATGAGAAAATGTCGAACATTTTGAAAGGTGGCAGTACCCTCCGAAACAAGAAAAAGAAGTCTAGTAAAAAACAGCTCCAAAATACATATCTTAAGAGCTATGGCCACTTGTTCATCTCCGATACAGTGAAACACATCTCTTCTACTGCGAGCTCTTTGCTTTTCATATTTTGGGAGGAGATAGTATGGACCAAAAGAAAGAAACTGTCCAGTAGGCATGAGCACTAAAATACATTCCTTTGATGCTATTAGCACCTGTTCAATCGAAGATACGTGTTCCAAAGCACTGAAGATGAACAAGTGCTCATACTTCTTAAGTATGCATTTCAGAGTCCATGTTTACTGAACTTCTTTTCTTCTTTTGTGGGTACTACCGCCTCTCAAAATGTTCTACACTTATGTTAATACCCTGTGTAAATGATTTAGAAGACAATCTGAGCAGCAATCTTATATTGTTTGCAAATGATGCTGTCATTTACCGTTTAGAAAAGTCACCATAACATCAAAACCAATTGCTGAATGATTTAGACAAGACTTCTAAATGGTGTTGAAAACGGAAATAGATCCAAAATAATGGAAATTGTGAGGTCGTCCACATGAGTACTAAGCTGAATCCGTTAATTTCAGTTACAGGATAAATCACACGAATCTAAAGGGTGTCAATTCATCTAAATACCTTGTGGCAACAATCACGAACAATTACAATTGGAACAATCACGTAAATAATGTTGTGGGGAGTGCGAGACAGAGACTGCGTTTCATTGGCGGAACACTTAGAAGATGCAACAAATCCCTTAAAGTGACTGATTACACTACAGTTGTCCGTCCTGTGACAGAGTATTGCTGCGCGGTATTGAATCCTTATACGATAGGATTGACGGAGGACCACGAAAACGTTCAGAGAAGGGCAGTTAGTTCCGTATTATCGCGAAATAAGGGGGGGGGGAAGGTGGGGGGGGGGGGGGGAAGAGTGTCATGGATGTGATACGGGAGATGATGTGGTAATCATTAGAACAAAGGCTTTTTTCGTTGTGGTGGGACATTTTCATGAAACTTTAATTCCCTCTTTCTTCTCCAAATACGAAATATGTTGTTGATACCCACCAATAAAGGGAGAAATAATCTTCGCAATAAAATAGGAGAAATCAGAGCTCACACCGATTGCTTATGTTCGTTTTCTTCGCATGCGATTCGCGAATGGAACGGTAGAGAAATAGTGTGAAAGTGATTTGATGAACCGTCCGGCAGGCACTTGAGTGCGGATTGCAGAGTAGACATGTAGATGTACCTGTAGATGTTGTTGTGGTGTACCTTATTGCCGTCAGAGTTCCCTCTTTGTGTCACTGAGAATTTTGTTATTCAATACCGGTGGTGTGTAGATGTATGAAGTTACATTGGGGTCCCACAATGTCTTCTGGGTGCCTCACATTTTTTGTCAGGCAGAGAATCATGGACGACAAGCAATCTGCGTAGTGAGAGGGTAAAAGTACGGGAAAGGGAATGAAGGGGTAGCAGTGATCACGTCCTTTCCACGGCTTTATTGAACTTCCAAATAGCCTTTTTCGTTATTCCAGATTGTGGATTAGAATTACGATGCGAACAAGAGCAAAAGTGACTGAAATAAGGAGATTTTATAATAGCTGCAGATTAGGTGCAACAGAGCGTTACAGTATACAGTATAAGTTCCGTAGTGTAGCTCGAATCTTCCCGGTATTATCAAGTGTTTGCCACGCTAACTGGAAGACAATACGCTGACGGTTCAAATGGCTCTGAACACAATGGGACTTAACACCTGAGGTCATCAGTCCCCTAGAACTTAGAACTACTTAAACATAACTAACGTGAAGACATCACACACATCCATGACAGAGGCAGGATTCCAACCTGCAACCGTAGCATCTACATCTACATTTATACTCCGCAAGCCACCCAACGGTGTGTGGCGGAGGGCACTTTACGTGCCACTGTCATTACCTCCCTTTCCTGTTCCAGTCGCGTATGGTTCGCGGGAAGAACGACTGTCTGAAAGCCTCCGTGCGCGCTCCAATCTCTCTAATTTTACATTCGTGATCTCCTCGGGAGGTATAAGTAGGGGGAAGCAATATATTCGATACCTCATCCAGAAACGCACCCTCTCGAAACCTGGCAAGCAAGCTACACCGCGATGCAGAGCGCCTCTCTTGCAGAGTCTGCCACTTGAGTTTATTAAACATCTCCGTAACGCTATCACGGTTACCAAATAACCCTTTGACGAAACGCGCCGCTCTTCTTCGGATCTTCTCTATCTCCTCCGTCAGACCGATCTGGTACGGATCCCACACTGATGAGCAATACTCAAGTATAGGTCGAACGAGTGTTTTGTAAGCCACCTCCTTTGTTGATGGACTACATTTTCTAAGCACTCTCCCAATGAATCTCAACCTGGTACCCGCCTTACCAACAATTAATTTTATATGATCATTCCACTTCAAATCGTTCCGCACGCATACTCCCAGATATTTTACAGAAGTAAATGCTACCAGTGTTTGTTCCGCTATCATATAATCATACAATAAAGGATCCTTCTTTCTATCCCGCGATTCTATCGCGCGATTCCCGATTGAAGCGCCTAGAACCGCTCGGCCACCGCTGACGGCAATACGCTGACGTTCACACGGTACAACATGATCGTTTCATTCTTCCTTCAACAACTAGTGAATTTCTGTCACAATGAAAACAACATGAAATTTGTTAAACACTGCAGAATAGTGTGTAGTATTAGCTTTATATTGCACCACAGTGTGTTTTTGAGCTATAGTTGCTAGCCACGAATTATGCAGTCACTTTCGCAAACCCACCGCATAAAGAAGCGATGTGACAGGTTTGATAGTAGCAGTGCGTGGCCGAATGTTAAAATAACATACAGAATTTGAAAGAAACGTTCGTTAAAATGAAGCTTTTCGTTCCTGGTGTAATAAAAGCGTGTGATGTAATAGTAGTAGCAGATATGATTGCTATTACGAGGTTCGCGGTATCCTGTCTGCATGACGCTTAAAAATTCCACTGCAGCACCAGACCGAAACGAAAAACAGGAATATTAAGATGCAAGAGTTGTAAAAAATGGTGCATGCGTCTGAAGTGGCTAATCGCTTGCCGCCATCTGCCCACCTTTACGAACAGCGGTAATTTACTTCACTGCTATTTCACGCGGAACTTAGCTTCCATTCAGCATGAGCCATTCTGCTGCCAGAGACGGCGTGATTCGCAGATATTACTGACCGATATGATCATTCAGCATAATTCTCACGCACGTACACTGTAATCTCGAGGGAAAATAAGTAAATAATTATTTTATACTGAGGACTACTTCTGACTGTAATTTGCTTTGAAACGCACTTTGCAAGTGCCATATATTGAGATCAGTAATGACACGACACAAAAATTATTTTAAAAACCCACAGAAGGAAATAATCCTCAGTAAGCTGCCCTCAAAGTTTTCATACACGAAACCACTTCGAAGATTCCTACAGTGACAGAACGTTCTCTTTCGCAGTGACTGGAGTAACGTAGCCTTCATGTTCTAGTACGATATGTATCAGCGTTTCCGGCTCTTAGAACGCCCGCAAATTCTCATTTAGTTGAAATACTGCGCGGCTAAACCGTTATGGCTCACAGCGACAGCAATATAACCGGATTATTATAACGACTGTCCTTTTACTACAGCGAGATTATTACAGAAGAAAGGCATCACGATTTTCTTTCAAATGTTTGTGGGTGGTATGCAAATTACTGTCGCTGCCAGGAAAATATGAAGCTAGAGGTCATGAACTGTTGAACTAAATATTTCTTTGAGGATATTATCATAACTTGAATATTCTGTGGAGCGTTGCGCATTACCTTTCGTTGTAAAAATGTCTGTAGATGACAAACTCGAAGTGAACTACGAAACCCTCTCTCACTTTTCCTCTTTTCTTACCACGGTATATGAGCTTTTTCAAAACGCAAATATTTCGCTCCACATCTCAACTACATCTACATGATCATTCTGCAGATCAAGCAGGAGTGTTCGTCACATGGTTCACGGAATCAAATTCAGACTATATCTCGACCGAATAGCAAGTGGGAAAATGAATACTGAAACCTTCCCGTGGGAGCTCTGATTGCTCCCATTACAGTGGTGATTGCTCCCTATGCAGGTGAATCAAGAATTCGGTAGAGGAAGTTGACGACTGAAATTTCGTGAAATGATCTTGGCATTACGAAAAGCGTCTTTGTTATAATGATTGTCACTCGATTTCGTTTGTCATATCCATGACACTCTCTCCGCTATTCGGTGATAACACAAAACGAGTTGCCACTCTTTGGGCCTTTTTTCGATGTGCTCCGTCAACCCCATCTGGTTCAAATGGCTCTGAGCACTATGGGACTTAACATCTATGGGCATCACACCCCTAGAACTTAGAACTACTTAAACCTAACTAACCTAAGGACATCATACAACACCCAGTCATCACGAGGCAGAGAAAATCCCTGACCCCGCCGGGAATCGAACCCGGGAACCCGGGCGTGGGAAGCGAGAACGCTACCGCACGACCACGAGCTGCGGACAACCCCATCTGGTAAGGATCCCCTGTCACACAGGAATGCCCTGGAGTAACGCGGACAAGCGTGCGGGCATCTCTTCAGCAGATTCATTGCATCTTCAAAGTGTTCTGCCAATAAAATCCATTCTTTGGTTCGCACTCCTCACAGCATTTTCTATGCGTTAAAGTCCAATTTAAACTGTTTGCAATTCCAAGCCCTAGGTACTTCGTCGAATCTACATTCGTCAAATCTGTTTTGTTTACCGTGTAACCTAAATTTCACAGAAATTTTTGTTGTTAAGGGTAAACGCGACTTTTACCATCTTTTGATAATTTAATTGTCGGTAAACGACAGCATTATCTGGAAATAGCCTAAGAGGGGTGCTCAGATTGTCAATTAAATCGTTTGTATAGATCCAGATATAATTTCTGTTTCACTCGTTATCTTCCCGTCAGTTACTACGAACTGAAACTTTTCTGAAAGGAAATCACGAAACCAGAAGCCCAATTGAGGCAAGCACATAAGCATGCAATTTCATTAGAACCTGCTTGTGAGATCCGGTGTCAAAGTCTACTAGAAAGCTAGAAACATGGAATCAGCTTGAGATCCACTGTCGATATCATTTGTTACTTCGTGTGAATAAAGAGCCGGTTTGATCATTTTGTGAGCCATGTAAAGCCATCATCAAATGAACCTGTCATTTTCGTTTTTGATGGACAATATTTCCACGCGAACGATCTCGACGTGTTTGATAGACCACTTGAAAATATTGTTCATATTTTTTGTTTGCCACCTCACTCAACCCATAAAATGCAATTACTTGACGAGGGGCCCTATAAAACCTACTGCGCCGAAAAGATAGAAAAGTGGTTGGCAAGTACCACAGTTCGTGTTGTCACCTCATTATTAACAGGCAGGTTAACTGGGGCAGCTTACAACCGAGCAGCAACAATGGAGGCGTCTGTGAATGCCTTCCGTAAAACAGGTCTCATCCCGCGCAACAGAAACTTCTTCAGAGAGCATGAATTTTTTGTTCATCACTGAGCCTTGCGTGGCCCGTGTTCATGCCCTATCTCATTTGACATCCTGTTTTTACTGTACTACAACCTCGTTATGTTAATTTCAATTTCTGGTGTCACTGAGCTGCCGCCTTGCCTGCCCGTGAACGGCTGCAGCGGCGTTTATCGATATAAGCCGTGACGCATTATCTTTGGCGACTGCTATTACTTCCTGGTTGTCGTGTGTTGGAAGTTAGTTCGGATCTGCCAGGAAATGGGAACGTGCCTGTTGTGCGGTTTGGACCTGGCAGTCGTAGAGTTGGGATGCGGCAGAAGTTGGTCAGGTTGGAGCAGTAGTGAGGCTTGGATAGCCGTGACTCGCCCGACAGTTGCCGGCATACATGCCTTGAACTGGTGACGGTCTTTGTTGATCGACGGTTGGTCGTCTTACCTGACGACGTGTATTTCCTTTCTGGTCGCTTATGTGTTGGCGGTGTGTGTCTCAACTCGTGGTTCAACCATGTCATTGCTCGGTCACCGCTTTTATCATTGGTTGCGTTCTTCGTCCAAGTGTTCATGAAATTGTGTGTAGCTTGTGATGTCGACTGCTCAGTTATTTTAGTGCCGTTTCCGTGCTGGTGTGTGGGCAGTCGGTCTATTGGCGTGGAGCAGCGTGGAAATCTCTGTGTGGTGTAGTTTGGCCGGGCCTGCTGGCGGTCTCTACACGGTGTCGGAGTGTGTGGGGCTGTTCCCATTGCTACGAGGTAGGTGGCTTACAGACCCTGATCACGAAAGTTGAGTTTGAATTTAATTTACCAGCAAGTCAAGGCTGTTCATATTGCGCCATTTGCTTCTCGTTGTTGGCTGTTGGGACATTCCCACGAGCAACAACATCTGTGTTCGAGTTGGTGAGGGTTTAGCCACGGTCTGGTGGAGTCTGTATTTGGTTATTTGCAATTGAAGTGCACCAGCGGAATTTTCTGCCTTGTGGCCGTTAACATTCCGGTTACCTGCCCTGGCCATTGACGTAAATTCAGGCAGTGTCCTTTCCTTACCGTGTTGTAGCAGTCCAGCACGGTGTGTAATTTGACACCTTAACGTATGCTTGGTTGTGGGCGTCCTTGCCTTTTACATTTTGCATTGAACTCCCGGTTGTGTGCTGGTCGAGTGGAGCGAAAGTTAGCTTGTCGGTGGGTCCGTTGACTGTCTGTTGGTTGGGTTGTCGTCGGATCGAGAATGGTTGCGCCGACTGTCTGTCTCACCTAAGTAATGCTTAGTATTTCAAGTGCTGGCCAACCCCCGAAACTTCCGAGGGCCGTTAGCTGCACTGCCTTTACTTATTTTCTGTTGTTTGTATTTGTATGGCTCATAGCCGATGGTTTTGAATTAAAGTTGAATTGTTTTTAGTTGCGTTCTAAGTCAGGGGCTTCAGCCGTTTTAAAATTAAAATTTCTTGGTTGTCAAGTGTTATATTGTCTGGGCCTTCAGCCTGATTAAAATATCGTTTAAAGATAAAGTCTTGGGCCTTCTGCCTACTAAAAATTATTTTAGTTGTGTTTTAAGTCATTGGCTTCAGCCGTATTAAAACTGAAGTTCCTTCTTGTCAAGTATTAGATGGTTTGGGGCCTTCAGCCTAACTGAAGCTAAGGCCTTCTGCCTTGTGGTTTTTTTTTTATTTAGTTTTTCCTTGAGTCTTAAATCTTGGGCCTTCAGCCGTCTTTAAATTAAGGTTGTGGCTTTTCAAGTGTTAGATTTTGGGCCTTCAGCCCTATTGTAGAACTTACTTAACGTGAGGTCTTCTGCCGTCTAAATATTCTCTTTGACGTCTGAATTTTGAGTTAATGGCTTTCAGCCTTTTTTTTTAAATTAAAGTGGTTGTGCCCTTAAGGCATAAGATAGTGTGGCGTATTCAGCAGATAACTAGGTTCAACAATTTGTACTGTAATGTTTGGTCAAATAAATAAAGTTATACGTGTTCGAGTGTAACTGACAGCCGCTCATTTTGGCCCCTTTCCACTATTCCAACTACCTGTCCTGTCCTGCGGGTTTAGCAGGGCGTTTCAATCTCCATGTTGACTTTACGCAAGAAAGAGACGCCGAAGAGGAAAACTGAACTAGTGATAGTAATGGTCAAGTTATCGGCCCTACCGACATCACTCTTCTTCCACAGGTCACAAAGCCATGTGAAAACACGGCCCTTCAAGTAGGACTAACATCGCGTTCGCGCTCTGTTGCGTTAATAACATCGTCTCCTTATGTGGAGCGATTACAAGAGTCCAAACAGAAGAAATCAGCAGCTGAAATTAAGAATAAAGCAGCTCAAAACTTATTCGGGGAGCAGGGTGGAATGTCTTCAAAACGTTGACCTAAAACAGAAGAATCGTCTAGTGAAAAGGCATCCGATGTCCATCTTCATGACAGGGGTGATTCGTGCAGCAGTGACGACGATGATGCAGTGTCCGTTCCGTATAGGGCACTTTTCTGACGTCAAACACGGGTAAAAGTGGGCACAGTGCACGACACGTTAGCGCTCATGAAGATTGCGGTCTCACAGAAGACAGTTTTGTTTGACCGCACTGTTTTAAAAATAAGCATAAGCAGTGTGAAATGAGTGAAGGATAACAGAAATCAATGAATATCTAAAAGCTGTATGTCCATATGTCATTATTTAATAATTAAAAAATATTACTGCTAAGTCATGTTAAGAAACCTTTACACCTTTTCTGTGAAATGCGTAATTTGTGAAGAATTGATAATTACACTGAAAGATTATTTATTATTGCAAGTATGACAAATGTATGGAAAAATTATATAAAGCAACATAATATTACCACGCTAAAAAATATAACTGAATTTACTTTTAGATCTTTAAAACGGGTTTACAAAAGAGTGTCTCGTATTATGCACCATTCCTCTACATGCTCCCAAATTCTACTGCAGATAGATGTCAGTGATTTGACTCTGTAATTGAACTGATTACTTCTATTTCATTTCATGTGTGTGTGTGTGTGTGTGTGTGTGTGTGTGTGTATGTGTGTGTGTGTGTGTGTGTGAAATCTTGTGGGACTTAACTGCTAAGGTCATGAGTCCCTAAACGTTCTCACTACTTAACCTAAATTATCCTAAGGACAAACACACACACCCAAGCCAGAGGGAGGACTCGAACCTCCGCCGGCATCAGCCGCACATTCCATGACTGCAGTGCCTAAGACCGTTCGGCTAATCCCGAGCGGCCATTTCATGTGTTTTGGTATAATCTGTGCACCTTTTCAGTCTTTAAATAAGGATCTTTCGTCAAGCAAATGGTTCTATATGGTTGCAAAAGGTGACACTATTCCAACAGCAGCGAATGGAACTGCTACAGAATCTGCCTCAGAAAATTGCCTTCATAAAGTAATTAAAGAGCTTCGGTTCATGTAAGTTTTTTACTGCTAAGCTACTTATGTTGACAGCTGTTCTTGACGAGAATTCTGGAATATTTACAGCAACTTCTTTGCTAACGAAATTTCTGTACAGAGCGTGTAGCAGTTCGGCTTTAGTGGCGCTACCACCGGTAGCATTACCACTGCTGTCGCACAGTTATGGCGTTGATGGTGTTTTGCCGTTTGTACATTCTGGGTTTAATTATTGAATGCACTGTTTGTTGATAAGAGGTCTAGTACGTTATCGCAATTGTTTACAATTCATGTGCAATATTTAACTAGCAGCTCAATATAATTTTTGGCGATAGCGCTTAGCACAACATTAAGCGATGTTTCATGCCTACCCCCGACACTAAACAGGTAGTTTTACCAGCACATCGAAGGCACACTGAAGTCATCACGAACCATGACAATAATAATAATGATAATAATCAGTTTGGTACCTTTTCCAAGGGAGACTCTAATTCTCCTTGAACCAATTATTGGTTTATTCCGGTTGTCAGTTATAACCCCTGTTTATACTAAATCCCAACAGGTATCTTCTTCAATTTTACTACCATAGAAACTATTTTAAATGGCCACATACAAGCCACCGTCGACTAAATTTAGTCTGACTTCTATGATCACCGCTAGGTCCTTCATAAGAACTTCGGTTGACCTTATCTCCGCCTTTAACCAGATTTCAGTAGCTACAATTTCTTGTTCACTGTTTTCTATGAGCGCTTGAAGACCTGGTCGAATCATCGCCCTGTGTTTGTCCAGCACCCATTCAGAATCCTCCCTCCACCCCAACCTTCTTTGTATTGATTTTAGTCCTCAGTGAACCCACTGGTTTGATGCGGCTCGCCACGAATGTCTCTCCTGTGCCAACCATTTCATCTTAGAGTACCAGTTGCAAACTACGTCCTCCAGTATTTCCTAGATGTACTCCAGTCTCTGTCTACCTCTATAGTTTTTATCGTCCACAGTTCCCTTTAGTACCATGGAATTATTCCTTGATGTCTTAACAAATGTCCAATCATCGTATTCCTTCTTCTTGACCGTGTTTTCTATGTATACCTTTCCCCACTGATTCTGTAGAGAACCTCCTCTTCTCTTAATTAATCACTTGATCTAATTTTCGACATTCTTCTGTATCACCACATCTAAAACGCTTCGAATCGCTTATGTTCTGGTTTTCCCGCAGTCCATGTCTCACTGCCGTATAATGCTGCGCTCCAAGCGTACATTTTCAGAAGTTTCTTCCTCAGATATAGGCCTAAGATACTGGCTCGCTTCTCATGGCCAAGAATGCCCTTTTTGGCAGTGCTAGTCTGCTTTTAGTGTCCTCCTTTTTCCGTCTATCATGGGTAATATTTCTGCCTAGATAAAAAAATTCCTTATCCGTATCTGCTTTGTGATCATCGATTATGATATCTTTCTTGCCGTTCTTATTGCTGCTAGATCTCACTACCTTCGTCATTCTTCGATTTCCTCCCAATTCAAATTCTGTGCCCATTAGACTTCATTCAGTTCAACAGCTCCTGTAATCGTTCACAGTTTCACTGAAAATAGCTATGTCATCAGCTTTATCCTAACACAGAGACCTTTTTAGTAGTGCCATAATGGTGGTATGAGGACACTTTTGATAACAAACTGATATCATATTAATTATGTATATTAAATTAATTTCATTAAATCGTCACTGGCTGCCATGTGTCCCCTTTCCCCACCAACTCGCCTCCCCCATCCAAAAAAGTGACAGGAAATCAAAAGCAGCAGGAAATTAAAAAATTAATGCTAAATTAGAATTCCGGCTTTAAATTCAAATGCTAATTACATTGTATTGCAGAGATCTAATAATAATTACTAATAAAATATTCCTTATTTACAAAAATTCAATTTATATATCATCTCTGGAATACTGACACAGTCTAATTATGATATCATAATCGAAGATGGGGGATCCAGAATAATGGGGCAGTCTAACAGTCCCATTCCTACTGACAGAAATTCAAAAATTGACAGGCAAAACCAAATTTTTCTCCAAAAAAATAGTTCAGATGGCTCTAAGCACTACGGGACTTAACATCTGAGGTCATCAGTCCCCTAGATTTAGAACTACTTAAACCTAACCAACCTAAGGACATCACACACATTCATGCCCGAGGTAGCATTCGAACCTGTGACCATAGCTGCAGCGTGGTTCCGGACTGAAGTGCCTAGAACCGCTCGGCCGCATCGGCCAGCAAAGTTTTTCTCCTTTGGCTCTGAAGCATGGGAGTTGAGGAGTAGTAGTTGAAATTGACCAAACACGAAATAGTAACTCTATCCAGTCTCATCAATAACTGCTGGATGTAGAGAGGATATTTTCGCTACTAGTCTAGCAGTAAAGAGTTGCTCCAGCCAGTCTAGTCAATAGCCCTATATGGGAAGGATAGGTAATATTAACAGAACTGCATCCTGTAACTAAAGTACAGGGAAGTAGTCTCCCACCGATCTACAACTGGACAGCTGAAGAGAGGAATACAAGGCTGAGTAAATAATATTGGAACAACGACCCACAGTCCCAGTCCTGTTTTTTTTGTTTTCATTGAAATTTCATTATCCAGCCTCACATGGACAGGGGAAGGCTGTCAGTATCACAGTCCGCCACTCTTCAGCCGAGTTACTTGACAAATAAAAAGATGAAATGATAGACATAAAAGGTAATAAAAAGGAGGACATAAGAACATAATAAAGTAAGACAGTGGGGGCTAAAATATACACTTAGGTGGAGACATTCATTGTGGGACAGTTAAAAAAGTCCACATAACTATAAGAAACACAGTTGGCGATTTGTGAAATATGTAAAATTTGCTGAAGTCACATGCACAAGTAAAAAGTTGGCCACAGTTTTAAAACACACCAATGAATAAAATCACTGCACAAGACGGAGCACACATGACAAAGAATATAAACTACTGGAAGGGACCTGCTGAGGGAAGGCAGTATGAGAGGTGGGAAGGGGCAGTGGGGGAAGGGGGCTGGAGAGGGTGGGATGAAAAGGAAGGGTCAGAGGGCACACTAAAGGGGAGGAGACAGGTGAGCTGGGAGAGGGAGAAAGAAAACAAATCATGAGGGGGAAACACAAAAGGGAGGGGCATAGGAAATAGGAAAAATCCTCTCAGGGGACTCATCATCTGGGAGGGGTAGACACTGTAAGGTATGTTGGTAAAGGAGGTAGAGGACTGCAAGATGATCACTAACAATGGGGTCGTGGATGTCCATGGTGATATGACTAAGGAAGTTGGAGGAATATATGTAGATGGTATCTGTTCTTTCAGACATGTCCAAATGGAGCTAAGGGTATTCATTTCATTGTACTGATTTATATGTAAGTTGGAGGAAGTAAGGATGGCATCCAGGTTGGAGTTACTTTCAGGATGGGTGTGCTGTGGGAGGGTAACAAGGTCATGGTGGAGAGTAGCGAAGAACTGGTGCCACTACTGATGGTTGGCAGGATCACAGTATGGGAGAAGCTGTGGTCAACATAGGAGATGAATTCATAGGGGAGTGGAGATGCAGGACAGACGTAGATAATGGCAAAGGTGATGGTGTGGGACGGAGAAAAGATGCTGAGGATAAGATGTTCAGTTGGGTCATTGAGCAGGGGTTGTCATCAGACAGGGTGGCTTGAGATGACCAATTGTGATCCCACCTCATGCAAGGGGAAGAGGATTGTTGTCATGGTGAAGGAAGTAGGGAGAGGTGTGGACAACATAGTGGGGTTGGAGGAAGGTTCCATTAAGGATGAAGGAGTCCACCTTGTTCTAGGACATGGTATGGTATGCATGAAGACGTATTTGTTGGCAGGGAGGGAGAAAATATTAGGGTATAGGAGTTAATACTGTTGGTGCATCAGGGGGAAGGGGAGAAGTGAGAGGAGGGAGGTGGAGAAGCTTAAATGAGGGTGTCTAGGTGGGTGAAGGTGAAGTGGGACTAGTTGTGGGAGTATGTGGTGTAGGTATTCAAATGATGGAGTGGATATAGGGTGTGGATATTTTGGAGGATGATGGTCAGGAAATGGATGATGTCTTCAGGCCTAGGAGTGAGTGGAAGGAATTGTTGGGGTGGATGGGGTGATCAATGGGGCAAGTGGGAACAGATAACAAGGGATTGCTGGGAGGTGGTTTGGTCTTGCATTTGGAGGAGTTGGTGGGGTGTTGCAGGAAGGAGGAGAGGTGTGTGGGGACTCTGTTTGTGAAAGTGGGAGCTTTACAGTGAGGACAGTCTGGAGGGGGGGGGGGGGCTTGCAGTTTTGAGTGAGGTGCTCATTGTAGAAGAGATAGTGTTCACACCAGTAGGACTGAGGAGGAGAATGGGAGGGGTCAATGGGGTAGCGACAGTTGAAAATCAGAGCTACCTGATTGAGAAGATGATCAGTGAAGGTGAACTCTGTGAACACACACATCAGGAAGGCAGGGCTGGATTTGTCATAGATACATCAGGCTGGATTTCCAGGGTGGGGTGGGCATTCTTTCCACCAACACTTCCACCTCCATGACCACAGGGCTGAGCCTTGTGATCATGGCAGTGAGGGTTGGCTGATGATGAGGGAGTTGTGACTGATAGGGAGAGAAGGAGGTAAGAAAAGGTGTGAGAGATGCATGTGGGCAAAAGGTGTGGAGAAGCTTCCGAAGGAAGAGGGAGAGGGGGATTTGATAAGGAGTCCCTCTGACGGATAAGCTGAGCAATGGGGTCACTGGTGATATACTTGCAGATTTTGAGGATGAGGATGTGGGCATAGAGGAATCTAGGATCAGGATGAGAAGGATGAATGTATGCAGGATGGGGCTGGGGATGCAGGAGGAAAGGTGGTGTCCATGGAGGGAGCAGAAGGGAGAGGTGGGTGGTATTTTCTTGGGAGTGGAGGTGAGGTTGGCACGTGGGCATCTGGGGTATTTTTTTGGCGGGGGTAGCGTCAGAGGAGGGGTGAAGGACTGGTTGGAGTGGGAGGTTTCAGGAAGCAGGACCCTCTTGTGAGGCAGAGGCACTTTAAAGGGAGGTTGGTGCTCCATGGTGGTGACTATAGCGTAGCAGGCTGTAAAACATGCAGCGGAAGCAGGGGCAGTCGTAGCAGGGGGAGTGGGGAGTAGGGGAATGTCATCCCGATGGGTCATAGTGGTGGGAGTAAGGGCAGGAGCAGGACTGGGAGCAGGAGAAAGAGCAGGAACAAGGGCAGTGGCAGGATACAGGTGGCGATACAGGGAATTGTAGGAGATGAGAGGAGACTGTGAGGAGTGGTAATGGCAGTATATAGGTGGGGATACAGGGGAGGAGAGGGAAGGGGTGCTGACAGTAAGGTGGGGACGTGGAAATGATGGGGGAATACTAGAGACTAGAATAGGCACTCCAGGAGGTAATGATGGGGACAGAGAAAGGGGAAGCGTATGTAATAGTGGTGGTGGTGTGTCCATGGTGGATTGTGTAGTCTAATGGTGACAGGTGTCTCCGAGATAAGGAAAGAGAGCAAAAACGGGGCAAGGACCGGTCGGCGGCGGCTGCGGCGGCGGCGGATGGACTGCAGACGGCAGCAGTCGGTGAGAGGGTGGGGGGAGGTGCTTCCTAAGCTTCGATTTCGCCCTTGAGGGTAGTCCAGGCAGCAGAAATCTTCCGATCCGGAAGTTGTGGGACTCCAACCCACAGGATGCCAGTGCAGGATGCCCTGTCCCTATACAGGGTGTTACAAAAAGGTACGGCCAAACTTTCAGGAAACACTCCTCACACACAAATAAAGAAAAGACGTTATGTGGACATGTGTCCGGAAACGCTTAATTTCCATGTTAGAGCTCATTTTAGTTTCGTCAGTATGTACTATACTTCCTCGATTCACCGCCAGTTGGCCCAATTGAAGGAAGGTAATCTTGACTTCGGTGCTTGTGTTGACATGCGACTCATTGCTCTACAGTACTAGCATCAAGCACATCAGTACGTAGCATCAACAGGTTAGTGTTCATCACGAACGTGGTTTTGCAATCAGTGCAATGTTTACAAATGCGAAGTTGGCAGATGCCCACTTGGTGTATGGATTAGTACGGGGAAATAGCCGTGGCGCGGTACGTTTGTATCGAGACAGATTTCCAGAACGAAGGTGTCCCGACAGGAAGACGTTCGAAGCAATTGATCGGCGTCTTAGGGAGCACGGAACCTTCCAGCCTATGACTCGCGACTAGGGAAGACCTAGAACGACGAGAACACCTGCAATGGACGAGGCAATTCTTCGTGCAGTTCACGATAACCCTAATATCAGCGTCAGAGAAGTTGCTGCAGTACAAGGTAACGTTGACCACGTCACTGTATGGAGAGTGCTACGGGAGAACCAGTTGTTTCCGTACCATGCACAGCGTGTGCAGGCACTATCAGCAGCAGATTGGCCTCCACCGGTACACTTCTGCGAATGGTTCATCCAACAATGTGTCAATCCTCATTTCAGTGCAAATGTTCTCTTTACGGATGAGGCTTCATTCCAACGTGATCAAATTGTAAATTTTCACAATCAACATGTTTGGGCTGGCGAGAATCCGCATGCAATTGTGCAATCACGTCATCAACACAGATTTTCTGTGAACGTTTGGGCAGGCATTGTTGGTGATGTCTTGACTGGGCCCCATGTTCTTCCACCTACGCTCAATGGAGCACGTTATCATGATTTCATACGGGATACTCTACCTGTGCTGCTAGAACATGTGCCTTTACAAGTACGACACAACATGTGAATCATGCACGATGGAGCTCCTGCACATTGCAGTCGAAGTGTTCGTACGCTTCTCAACAACAGATTCGGTGACCGATGGATTGGTAGAGGCGGACCAATTCCATGGCATCCACGCTCTCCTGACCTCAACCCTGTTGACTTTCATTTATGGGGGCATTTGAAAGCTCTTGTCTACGCAACCCCGGTACCAAATGTAGAGACTCTTAGTGCTCGGATTGTGGACGGCTGTGATACAATACGCCATTCTCCAGGGCTGCATCAGCGCATCAGGGATTCCATGCGACGGAGGGTGGATGCATGTATCCTCGCTAACGGAGGACGTTTTGAACATTTCCTGTAACAAAGTGTTTGAAGTCACGCTGGTACGTTCTGTTGCTGTGTGTTTCCATTCCATGATTAATGTGATTTGAAGACAAGTAATAAAATGAGCTCTAACATGGAAAGTAAGCGTTTCCGGACACATGTCCACATAACATATGTTCTTTCTTTGTGTGTGAGGAATGTTACCTGAAAGTTTGGCCGTACCTTTTTGTAAGACCCTGTATATGGAAGTCCTGTAGCAACACCACTGAGAATGAAACATACTTGTACCTATTTACGAGTCGCAACTCGCATCCTAACCAACAGAAACATGTGAAATATATCGTACGATATTTTTTATGAATGTAGTGCACCTTATCTTAGCCGGCCGGAGTGGCCGAGCGGGTCTAGGCGTACAGTCCGGAACCGCGCGACCGCTACGGTCGCAGGTTCGAATCCTGCCTCAGCCATGGATGTGTGTGATGTCCATAGGTTAGTTAAGTTTAAGTAGTTCTGAGTTCTAGGGGACTGATGACCTCATAGGTTAAGTCCCCTAGTGCTCAGAGCCATTTGAGCACTGTCCGACGACTCCTGATGCCCACTCCTGCTGCTGGCCGGGGCACAATACAAAAAATCGGATGTGACATGGACTAACTGCACTTAGACCCCTGACACAGACTGCCTCGTTTAAAAAATCCATTTTACCCAATTCGAAACGGCGATGCTATTTTGTCAATACGCATCGAATTTCTCACATGAACTGTGCATTCCTCCGGCTTATATGAGTTATTTTGGAAAACAGAAGAAATCGAACCACAGACATCTCTTCACATCGCGTAAGTATCGTTATCTGTCGTAAAAATCCTGTACACCAGTATGGTATAGGAGGTATGTCCTCTGTGTATTCTCTCATCAAGTAGAAGTATCTGTTACTATCAACTTAACATCTGCCACGGTCTGCATCACAAGACTAGAACATTTAGCTCATTTTTGGCTCATGACGGAATGCTGAGAGAATGCTCTGCTATAGTGATAAGATGCCTCCTCACTTTGGAACTCTCTTAAAGTAACCAAATGCCCCGTCACCTACAAAGTCTCTCAAGTTAGCAGCAGAGAGGGGTTGTAAATATCAGGTTTATGCTACATATACTTTATAAATTCGGTGATATAGCTGATTTTATTACGATGATCACCTCTTCCTGTGTAGGTGGAGATTGAAATTCTTTAAAAGATCTCTCCACAACTAAAAATGCCTGATTACCATTTCAACGTTCAAATCATACCCATCTTACTCTCGCTCTGGCTTCCACCCTGCTGGCGTCAAGTCATTGATATCAAACTGATTGTCTAATTAATTAAATTCATCGTGAGAGTCCCTTTGCACGGTGAGTAACTTTTTCGCTGCTGTCGGATTATACTCAACCAATTAACTATTAGAGACGCTTCCATGACGTCTCTCGAGGTACCCCAGACCAGGCAGTCACTTCCTTGGATACCAACACCGCCCTAAAACTGCTGAAGACCTCCAACATTAACTGAGTTCTGTCTCTTGGTTGCCTTATGCTGGTGGAGGTAAGTTACTCAGAACTTTGGTATACTGCTACCAAACAAACCTTTCAGAGACCTGTCCGTGTCTATGGGGGCAGGAGTATGTTTCACTCCCCTCTTCACACCCTTAATGCAAAAGGAGTGCATGCTTAAATGTGACTGTGGTAAATATCAGGACGTCAACAATACATTCCCGCTCATCACCTCTGCAAACTGAAACGTTCTGTATTTTTGAAACCCCGGAAGTCTGACCCAGTGAGCAATAGCTAAATACGTTAAATACACTGGTGTCAAAAATTAAATCAGCAGACTACTATATCCCCGTCCTGTGTCTAATTCACGATATAATCATACAAACTGTCAACAAATGTCATTGCGATCGTGTTAGGCATAGAAGACGTCATTCCGATCAACTGACTACCACACCAGCAGTGACATCAGGGCACCTATCAAGACTTTTGCGGTAGTCCAACATCCTGTGCATCGTCACACAGGATGCGGTATGGCACAGAGAAGCCGCCTCCAGGTTCTCTGCTGTGGAGGGTCATAGCAAAAATGGAAACTGGAGAGTCGGAAACCGATGTAGCTCGGGGCTTAATGTGAATCTCTGTTGTTTCTCGCATGTGGCGACAGTTTGTAGAGACCAAAACTGTATCCTGGAGAGCAGAACAGAGCCGAACACGTGTGACCTCAGAAAGAATGGACTGTTATTTGGCCTTAAGGGCATGGCGGTTCTGCCTTACTATTGCACTGCAACTGACATCTGACCTTGCAGTGTCCCCTGGACGTTGTATCGAGACAAACGTGTACAGAAGGATGGAGCAGAGTGACCTTTACTCTTGGAGACCTGCTGTCTGTTTATTTCTGGTGTGTCTTCACAGGATGGAGCGTCTAGAGTGAAGTCGGCAAAGTGAAGTCGTCATCGTGACACCTGGACTGTCAAATAGTGGGCAAATGTTCTTTTCAAGAGGAGTTCCGATTTTGTCTAGAGAGTGATTCACGACGGATTCTTATCCGGAGGGCGCGTGGAACACGATTTCAGGACGCAAACATTGTGAAAAGAGTCTGATATCGAGGAGGAGCCCTAATGGTTTGGGCAGGGATTGCGGTGACCACTCGAATACCTTTTGTCGAAATTTTACGGGCTATCGGCAAGATTTAACTGCTGTCAGGTACCGTGAGGAGACGTTGGGATCACATGCGCGGTTGTTGCGAGGTGCTGTGGACCCAGACTTCATATTGATGGACGATAATGCTCGACCTCATAGAGCACGGGTGGTTGATCCTTTTTGGAAACAGAAGATATTATAGACATGGCATGGCCAGCTTTGCTCTCCCTATTGAAATCCCATGGGGCATGTCTGGGATGCGCTATGGAGACGGGTTGCACCACGTCAGCATCCACCAAGCACTCTCGAAGGCTTGTGAGCAGCTCTGCAGGAAGAATGGGCGTTATTGTCTCAACATGAGACTGATGACATCATTCACTCCATGTTCTGTCTCTCAGGTCTGTATTGGTGCCAAAGGTGATCACACCCCATACTGAGTAGAATGTATGTGCAAATCAGTTTAGTTGTAAAAAAATGCTAAGAACATTTTTGTCTATCGTTATCTATATTGTAGTTGATTACATTCTGTATTCTTTACATTGTTTCTACTTAACTATCACCTGTTTATAATTTTTTGTGGCAAATAACGCAACCTTGTTAAATTTCCTTTTTTTGCTTTAATTTGGGACACCAGTGTACCTGTCTACTGACCACCACACCTCAAACGTGTAAGAGACTGTAAACCTATGTTTCCCTCAGTATACAGCCCTATAGAAACGTTCCACTTGGCTGTCGTCAAATAAGTAGGCGGATGCTTCGGGAACTCATATGGGAATACCTAGAGGGTATGCGACATTCTTTTCAAGGAACACTATTGATACATTTGAAGCGAGGGAAGAAGGAGTCTACAGACGCCAACGTACATTTTGCGTACGGACCACGAAGATAAGACTTGCAGAGATCTCGTTGACATTCCCCAAGACGAACTGAAGGCTGAATGGTCCCGGGAAGGAATTGTCGACGTTCAACACGTTATGAAACGGGTGGATGGTGCTCTCATGAAGTCTGACTCATTTATCCTTACGTTTAACAGCACCACATTGCCAGAGCATGTGAAGGCAGGTTTCCTACGTCTTAGTGTACGGCCTTATTACCCCAACCCCATGCGATGTTTTAAATGCCAACACTTTGGACACACTACTCTCGGCTGTAGAGGGGAAGCCATTTGCGGGAAATGTGGTAAAGCCGCCCATGAGGGAGTTGGTTGCTCCTCTCCTTCCAAGTGTGTCAACTGCTCTGGGGATCACCCTGTGTGGAGTAGGGAATGCAGAGTTTTCCTTGAGCAACGGAAGATCCAGGAGCTTAAAACCACAAAACGCATCCCGTATGGTGAGGCAAAGAAAATATACAAGTCCATGTAGCCGCCCACGTTGGCTGCCTCCTTTTCTTCCGTTCTGAAACAGTCCGTCTTGAAAACTGATGCCACTACACCAAAGGAGGTTGCTACTGTCAGCACTAGCACCTGCGTTTGTCAATGTACATGTGCTGCTGTCGTTCTTGTGAAGCCTGCTGCTCCCCCCAGGCCTTGTGACCAGGCCTTGGTAGCTGACATCATGGACCTTCCTGCCCCTTCTCGGGTCCAGTCTTGTGCACTGCCCAGCACTGCTACGCCACCTACTGCTTATGAAGTTTTGGCTCCAATGCCACCTCAGGCCAAAAAATCTAAGCCAATGCCAAAGGTAAAGACTCACCCACTGAAGGAGACTGAAGTTATATAGTCTGCTGATGTTGATGTCATTCTCTCTGACGTCTCTCTCGACTCCACTTCAGAGGTGATGGAGGTTGATGTCAGACTGGGACAATCATCTCGCCCCAAAACTGAGCCTCCACCTGTTGTGGGCTCTCCTCCCCGACAGAAAGTGAGGATGAAGGTACTCCCACCTTGATAGATGGCTCCCATTATACAGTGGAACATTAATGGATTCCGGGCACATGTGGAGGAACTGAAACTCCTAGCATGGGAATGCCCTCTGTGCTTGTGTTGATGCATTTAAAACCATCTGATGCTCCTGTAATCAGGGGCTATACGTTATATCGCCAGGATGACCTGACTGGGGAAAGGGCCAAAGGCGGAGTCGCCATGTTTGTCAATAATGACCACCACTCCTCTGCTCTCCCCCTGGATACTGATCTGCAGGCAGTTGCAGTTGAAATTCATTCACGTTGGAGGCTTACCGTTTGCTCTCTTAATGTACCTCCTCTGGATGCAGTGAACTTAGAGGCTCTCCCCCACCCATTTCTCCTCCTGGGCGACTTCAATGCCCATCATGTCCTGTGGGGCTCCAGTTCTCTTTGCGCTCGAGGTCGAGTTTTGGAGAGCCTCCTCACATCTCAAGTGTTGTGCATGCTCAACGCTGTTACTCCGACTCATTTCTCTGCTGCTACTTTCTCAGCCATTGACCTATCTTTCTGCTCTCCAACCCTCACCGGGAGGTCATTGACGACCTTCATTCCAGCGATCACTTCCCCATCCGCATTCATCTCCTGGATGGTGTATCGCTGGAGCAGAGGCCGCCATCGTGGATAATTGGCGGGGCTAACTGGCCACTGTTCAGTCGGCTGGCCGCCTTTGAACGCCACAACAGCGTACAGGAATGGGTGGATCACATCGCACTTGTGATCCATCACGCTGCTGACCTGTCCATACCAAAGTCTTTTGGCCCTCTTAAGCGGCGCCTTGTGCCTTGGTGGACAGAAGAGTGCCATTCAGCCATCCGGGACAGGCGAACCGCTCTTCGACGATTTAAATGCCGCCCAACAGCGATCAATCTTACTGCCTTTCGAATCGCGAGAGCCACGGCACGCCGTGTCATCAAAGAGAGCAAGAAAAGGTCATGGCAGGAGTTCCTGGACTCCATCAACCGTTCTACTTGTTCCACAAAAGTATGGGAAGCCATCCGGAGGATTTCCGGTAAACGCAACCGTTTACCAATACCTGCAGTGCTGAACCAGGGATGCCTCCAAACGACACCCAGAGCCATTGCTCAGACGCTGGCAGAGCGTTTTGCACAAAGTACTGCCACTGCAAACCAGGATCCAGCGTTTCGTCGCTACCGTCTTATTGTCGAAAGAGCAAACTTGGACCTTCGGTCGAACAGTTCAGAGGCCTACAACTCCCCTTTCTCCATGTGGGAACTTGAATTGGCACTTACTGAGACTTCTGACACTGCACCAGGTCATGACCGCATCCGGTACTCCATGCTTCATCATCTGCCAGCAGCGTCAAAGGAAATCCTCCTTGAATGTTTTAATCTCTTATTGCAAACTGGAGTGTTCCCCACCTCGTTGAGGGAGGCAATTCTCATCCTTCTTCTCCAACCAGAAAAGGACCGCACATGTCCCAGTAGTTATCGGAGTATCGCCTTGACGAGCTGTGTCGGAAACACCCTGGAACGGATGGTTACCCGTCTTCTGGTCTGGCTGTTAGAAACCAGAGAGCTCCTTAGCAGCTATCAGTGTGGATTCCAAAAATTTCGGTCCACGGTCGACAACCTGACCCTCCTAGAGGCGGCTGTTCAGCAGGCTTTCCTCCGTCAGCATCACTGTATCGGTATCTTCTTTGATATCAGTAAGGCATATGATACTACTTGGAGACACTGTATGCTGGCACAACTGCATCAATGGGGCTTTCGTGGCCGCTTCCCATTTTCATTCGGTCTTTCCTGTCTCAGCGGTTTTTTCGGACTCAAGTTGGTGACACACTGGCTCATCGCTTTGAGCAAGAGAACGGTGTCCCCCAGGGGCAGTGCTTTAAGCGTTACCCCCTTTGCCATAGCCGTCAACAGGATAACGTCTATAGTGAGGAGTCCAGTACAGTGCTCCTTATTTGTGGACGACTTTGCTGTTTTCTGTTCCTCCTCCAGTGTTGCAACTGTGAGCCGTCAGCTGCAGCTAACAGTGCGGCGGTTAGAGGAGTGGGCTGCAAAGACGGGTTTTCGGTTTTCTGCCGATAAGTGTGTTGTGTTCATTGTAATCGTTCTCGTCGTCTTTTTACTTTGCCCGCCTTGCATATAGGGCATACTGTCCTACATTTTAGAGACACAGTGCGGTTTCTGGGCCTAATTTTTTTACTCCAGGTTGTCATGTCTGTCACACCTACGCAACTTGAAAGCCAGAACCCTGAAGGGACTGAACATCCTCAAGTGCCTCAGCCACAGGTCTTGGGGAGCGGACAGGGCGCGTCTCCTTCAGTTTTATCGGGCTTTTGTGCGTTCACGGCTGGACTATGGGTGCACAGTGTATGGGTCAGCGAGGCCGTCTTATTTGCAGATCCTTGACGCTGTCCACCATGCTGAGATTCGACTGGCCACACGTGCTTATCGGACCAGTCCCATACCCAGCCTTTGTGCTGAGGCTGGGGAACCGCCACTTACCATCCGGCGGCAGCTCCTGCTGGTGTGCCAGGCTTGTAAGTTTCTTGCAGCTCCCACCTCGCCTGCTCACCGTCATGTTGCTCATCCACCTCTGGACCGCCTTTTTCCCACCGTCCTCAGGCTACGTTGCCGTTTGGGATCCGGGTGCAACGTGTGCTAGAGTCCCTCGGTGTGGAGTCTGTACAACCCCAAATCCTGGGTTTTAACCGCCTGCCACTCTGGTTACTGAAGAGGCCCGGAGTGATTTTAGATTTATTGCAGTAAAAGAGAGATTGCACTCCTGCCACCGTTTTTAATGCAGCATTTTCTGCAATTTTATCTCAGCACCACGACTATGTAGCTGTTTTTACGGATGGGTCGGAACAAGGGGATTCCATTGGTTGCTCTGTTGTTTTTCCGAATCATGTCCCCAAGGTCCGACTGCCTCAGACTTTTACTGTCTTTGATGCAGAATTGTCTGCGATCTTGCAGGCACTGGAGCAGATGAGACATTCTTCCTCTCCTAAATTTCTTGTCTGTTCCGATTCACTAAGTGCCCTTCACTCATTGCAACGTTTGTATCCAGCAGATAAAATAGTCCAGACCGTCCTGGATGCCCTCCTCAAACTACAGCGATTGGGGAAGGTGGTGGGTTTCTGCTGGGTTCCGAGGCTTGTCGGCATTGCTGGGAATGAAAGAGCAGATCTCGCAGCCAAGGAGGCGTGTCTCGATCCACAAGTATCCCAGTGTGCTATACCCCTGCACGCACTCACCTCGCTGTTGAGCTCACGAGTCATGCGTGGGTGGGAGGATAAGTGGCTAGAAGTGACTGACAATACGATCCGTATAGTCAAGCTCACAACGCGTGTGTGGTGTACTTCTTTCAGCCCCATCGACGGGACGAGGTTCTCCTCACTCGGCTTCGGACAAGCCACAGCCCTATGACGCATGGCTTCCTGCTCCGGCGAGAGGAACCTCCAATGTGTGGTGCTTGTGGCGTCCAGGTCACTGTGCACCACGTTTTATTGGATTGCGTTTTATTTTCTGACCAGCGGGCCGCGGCTGACTTGCCAGCGGACCTGCCATCTCTTTTAGGCAACACTTGGTCGTATGAGGTTAAAGTTTTAAAGTTCTGTGCCATGTCAAATGTTTTTACAAAGATTTTAGGGAGAGGATCTTAATTTGCTCACTGTGTGACAAGCTCGCCCATATTTTATGTAAGTGGCCAGCCAATGACAGTTTACTGTGGCATTCTTGTTGCTAAGTTTTCCCTTTCCTTAAGTTTTACTTTCTTATGTAGCATTTTCCTTCTTTTCCTGCTTTCTTTGCGTATGTGCTTCAGTTTTATTAGGTCTGCCCACATTCGTTCCCTTTAATGTGTGTCAGGGCTCTGATGACCTAGACGTTGAGCGCCCATAAGCCCCCCCCCCCCCCCCCCACACACTCACACACACACACACACACACACACAGATACAAGAATTTAACGCTCTTACTGAGGCACATGGACGGTCTTTTTCTCCCTCACGCTGTTTGCGAGTGGAATAGTAAAGAAAATGACTAGTAGTGGTACAGCGTGTCCTTCGCCACGCACCATACGATGGCTTGCGATTTATGCATATAGATGTAGATGTAAATTTAGTCACGTATTAAGATATCAGTCCATCACTTTATAGGCACGCAAAACTCATGGAAGAATGTTGCTTCTTATTTACCGAGGAAACTGATGTCTCTCTCTGTAGAAACCTCGTATTAGCCCCTAATTTTCTGATTGCATTCACTTAGTCAGAAGTATGTGAGTGTTTGTAATACACTCCTGGAAATTGAAATAAGAACACCGTGAATTCATTGTCCCAGGAAGGGGAAACTTTATTGACACATTCCTGGGGTCAGATACATCACATGATCACACTGACAGAACCACAGGCGCATAGACACAGGCAACAGAGCATGCACAATGTCGGCACTAGTACAGTGTATATCCACCTTTCGCAGCAATGCAGGCTGCTATTCTCCCATGGAGACGATCGTAGAGATGCTGGATGTAGTCCTGTGGAACGGCTTGCCATGCCATTTCCACCTGGCGCCTCAGTTGGACCAGCGTTCGTGCTGGGCGTGCAGACCGCGTGAGACGACGCTTCATCCAGTCCCAAACATGCTCAATGGGGTACAGATCCGGAGATCTTGCTGGCCAGGGTAGTTGACTTACACCTTCTAGAGCACGTTGGGTGGCACGGGATACATGCGGACGTGCATTGTCCTGTTGGAACAGCAAGTTCCCTTGCCGGTCTAGGAATGGTAGAACGATGGGTTCGATGACGGTTTGGATGTACTGTGCACTATTCAGTGTCCCCTCGACGATCACCAGTGGTGTACGGCCAGTGTAGGAGATCGCTCCCCACACCATGATGCCGGGTATTGGCCCTGTGTGCCTCGGTCGTATGCAGTCCTGATTGTGGCGCTCACCTGCACGGCGCCAAACACGCATACGACCATCATTGGTACCAAGGCAGAAACGACTCTCATCGCTGAAGACGACACGTCTCCATTCGTCCCTCCATTCACGCCTGTCGCGACACCACTGGAGGCGGGCTGCACGATGTTGGGGCGTGAGCGGAAGACGGCCTAACGGTGTGCGGGACCGTAGCCCAGCTTCATGGAGACGGTTGCGAATGGTCCTCGCCGAAACCCCAGGAGCAACAGCGTCCCTAATTTGCTGGGAAGTGGCGGTGCGGTCCCCTACGGCACTGCGTAGGATCCTACGGTCTTGGCGTGCATCCGTGCGTCGCTGCGGTCCGGTCCCAGGTCGACGGGCACGTGCACCTTCCGCCGACCACTGGCGACAACATCGATGTACTGTGGAGACCTCACGCCCCACGTGTTGAGCAATTCGGCGGTCGTCCACCCGGCTCCCGCATGCCCACTATACGCCCTCGCTCAAAGTCCGTCAACTGCACATACGGTTCACGTCCACGCTGTCGCGGCATGCTTCCAGTGTTAAAGACTGCGATGGTGCTCCGTATGCCACGGCAAACTGGCTGACACTGACGGCGGCGGTGCACAAATGCTGCGCAGCTAGCGCCATTCGACGGCCAACACCGCGGTTCCTGGTGTGTCCGCTGTGCCGTGCGTGTGATCATTGCTTGTACAGCCCTCTCGCAGTGTCCGGAGCAAGTATGGTGGGTCTGACACACCGGTGTCAATGTGTTCTTTTTTCCACTTCCAGGAGTGTATATTTGCCCACAATACTTAGATAGTATAGACATAACCTCCTTTTGTTAGAGCATCACTTACCTGCCCTATTCCCAAGAATCCTCCAGCTTTCGATGTATGGCATTTGAATCCACGTGACATCGAGAGTAAGAGATGTCCTCGGCCAATTTGCAGACCCGTGCCAATTATCTCGAAATCAATTCACGTTCCTACATCCATGTCTATTAGTTACGAAGCCCTCTAGTCCTCCATTATTCTGTACATTGTTCTTGTCAGCAACTTGGATATACGAGCTGTTTAAACCGATTGTGTGATAATTCTCTCACTTTATGGCTCTTGCAATCTTGTAAATTGTGTGGATGATGTTTTTCCTAAAGTCTAATGGTGTACCGCCAATTCCGTACATTCTGCACAGCAATGTGAATAATCATTTTTTTGCCACTTCCTACAATGATTTCAGAAATGTTATCCATCCCTTCTGCCTTATTTGATTTTAAGTCTTCCAGAGTTCTTCTAAATTCTGATTCTATTACCGGATTCCCTATCTCTTCCCTATGGACTCCCGTTTCTTCTCCTAGCATGCCATCAGATAAGTCCCCCCGCTCATAGGCGCCTTCAATGTACTCCTTCCACCTATCTGCTTTCTCCTCGGCAATTAACAGTGGAATTCCCATTAAACTCATAATGTTACCGCTCTTACTTTTAATTTCACCGCAGGTAGTTTTTACTTTTCTATATACTGAGTCAGTGCTTCCGACAATCATTTGTTTTTCGATTTTTTCACATTTTTCATGTAGCCATTTCTCTTTAGCTTCCCTGCGCTTCCTGTATATTTCATTCCTAAGTGACTTGTGTTTCCGTATTCCTAAATTTTCCTGATAGTTTTTGTACTTCCTTCTTTTGTTGATCTTCTGAGCCATTTTTCTGGTACTCAAGGTTTTTTGGAAATAAATTTCCTTGTATTTACGTTTCTCTCTCCAACTTCTGTGATTACTCTTTTTAGAGACGTCCATTCCTCTTTATCTGAACTGCCTATTAAGCTATTCATTATCGCAATATCTGTAGCCTCAGGGAACTCAAGCGTATAGCTTTATTCCCTACTGCTTTTGCATGCTACTTCGTTGCACATTGATTCTTGACTAATCTTTGGGACTATAATGATGTATTTATTACCGGTGAAGCTGGATTTGTGTAGCGGACACTTACTCTACTATGTGGTCCCACACTTCGCCACTCTATGATGCAGGTCAAGAAATCTCCAGCCTAGTCGATCGCAGAACAGTTTGATTTAGGCCCTCCGCTCGGCTCTGTACCCAAGATCTCCAATTACTCCTGTCAATGATGCTTCACATTGTGCAGCTCCGCCGTCTTTCCTGTTTCATATAGTCGCTAGAAACCAGAAATAATCTCTTCTGATCCAGCACAGTTTGAATACTGACATGAGCCAAAACCTGCAGCCATCTTCTTGTTCTCGCAGCTTCAGCAGAAACGGTTTGTGTGGAAGCATCAGTAAGGCTGTGGAGAAGCCGAGGTCGCTGTCTTATTCATTTTCCTCCAGAAAGTGCTGGTCTAATGGTAACGTGATACACGCTATGTGAAGTTTAAACATATTGGAGTGACATCATTACACCTCCCTGTCACCTTCGCTGTGTTATTGGCCAATGTTCATAACGGCTGAGGAATGGATGGAGCCTACTGCAGCGCAACAGTATAATTTTAACTCCCACTAAGAGACGTCACACTTTTAGTCCAAGTCTATTCCTAAACTTCTGTCGAATCTAGGATCGACTACTATGCACGCACATGCGTGCAGAAAATACTTAGCAAGTGTTACAATGCCTCCGAAGTTTTGGTGGACACAATTTTTTAAAATAAAACGAAGGTTATTAACTTTTACATCTTTTTGTTTCACTTCTTTGTATTTGAAATTTTGGAAATATATGAAAATTGGATGGGATCAAGTCGGAGTTGATCGATGACAGTGAAATGGAGGCATCGAATTGTTGCAGATGTCGCTGTGTTCATGTATGTGTTCTGGCATTCTCATGCTGAGCGAGAGGATGCTGCATGTGTGGCCGAACTCTGCGAATCGGAAACGCTATTACAGCACACTGATTCTCACATACTGACATAGTTATGTTGCACACCACGGTGTTAAACTCCACGGAGGGCAGAGGGCTGCAAATATGAAGACACAAGAATAAAGATGTAAAATGTTAATAACCATTCTTTTATTTAAACAGCTTTAAGAGTTTCCTCATTAAAAATTCGGAGGCATTACCTTTCATCTGCAGATTTAGATACGAAGAGCAGCAATCAGCTAACAACCATGAAGATGACATAGATATCGCAAACAGCTAAAACTGTAAGTCACAAGATACTACTGATAATAGAGCAATCATTTTTCAAAATCGAAACAACACAAATATCTATATTACATTGTTACAGTCATATCACTAGTATCCAGCACCTGCCACGTTCTATTACGCATTCCATATCGTCTTTCCCAATGATCACACAACGTTTTCAGTAAAAATTTACCCTTCCAACTTACCACAACTTCGCTTTATTAGAGTTGATAAGTAACATTATAGTTTAATATGTAACTGCGGGAATGAGTGCTCTGGGCATGATCTTTATTGCATTATTGAAAGAACGACTATTACAAATTATTTACTGAAATTATTAGTCTAATGAAATGAATTTTTATCTTCTCACATCACATCTTTAGACTCTTCGGAGCGGTAGACAAACATTTCCAGAACTTTCTCGAGCTGTGTTTTGCTATCCATAATCCTCCCTTCCAGTTACGTCGTCACTTGTCACCGCTAATGAAGCGTCTGAGACCGATTGCCTTTAACAAGCTATTCCTCCAACAGGCGGCCAGAAGTTTTGTGGTTACAACATTGTTCAGAAGTTCTACAACTTCTTCCAGTAGCTTCATAATGTTAAAACCGTTTGATTCAAGTGTTCGAATTTCCTTTACAGGGAATACCGGTGATATATTACCGGGCTCCGTTTCAGATGAATTAATCAAGCCTGAATTTGCAGCCATCGTTGTGTACGAGTTAGTTCACACAAAGAAAAGAGGGAATTATGTTCATCAATTACGAAACCTAATGCAATAATTTAATTATTTGACTACACTAAATTTATTATGAAAGCTTGCTATTCTGAAATAAGTGAGTTTTAATGTGATCAATTTACAATGTGATTCACATAAAGCTGGCCGTTGTGACCAAGCGGTTCTGGGCGTTTCAGTCTGGAACCGCGCGACCGCTCCGGTCGCAGGTTCGAATCCTGCCTCGGGCATGGATGTGAGTGATGTCATTAGGTTAGTTAGGTTTAAGTAGTTCTAAGTTCTAGGGGCCTCATGACCTCAGATAGGGGACTGATGTCCTCAGACGTTAAGTCCCATAGTGCTCAGAGCCATTTGAACCATTTGACTCACATAAGAAACAATAATAGTAAGATATTTTGTAACTTTTAACGAACTGAATGTACAGAATACCTTTTTTATGAAAAAAGGATATGCATAAACTTACATGGGTTCCAAGAGACTTTGGTTCAGTAATGGATGACATCATCACAAATAACAAAGTAGATTGACAAGTTTCTAATGGGTATACAGAGTTTACAATATAAGCTCAGACCACTATCTACTGCTGTTGATATGTATGCCAGGTGGAAGAGAAAACGAAGAAATCAATATCGACAAAAATAGTCTATAAAATATATCGGTTACAACCAGAGAGCATTACTAATACTTTTCCAACAAGCGACTAAGTCAGTAGCTCTCGCAAAGAGAAACAAAAAATATTGAATAGGAAAGGAAGAGCAATGAAAATACCTGAAAGAAAATGGGCATGGAAGATCTAGGAAAGGAAAGAAAATTTAGGACAAAGAAAAGTGTAAGGATTTGAACTGAAGAAATTCAAGAGACTGTTGAACAAAAGTATACAGTATACAAAACATTTTTAGGTAATCCTGCAGCAAAGAGTCCGATAGGCTCTAGGCAATAGAGGAACATGGCTAACGACATAGTAAAGAAGAGCCCTCACAGTTCATGGGATAGATTCGTTTCAAACATTGAAAACGATATACATGGTGTAACGTGCCAATAACCCCTATGCGCTTAGCTTTTGTAGTAAAGAGATCGGTTATAAGTTTCCCCTCGCCATGCCTCGCTGATCTGCATTTCTCTTATTTGGTTGAAAGATCGTTGGTTTGACTAGTGTTTAATGATCCTGACAGTCTGCCTGTGGGTTTCCATCTCAAGAAAAATTTCCAATAACATAATGTCACATTGTGGGGTCGCTATCTGATATTTCTTATTTGAGATCCGTTACACATACGAGCACGTGAATTCTCCAGTCTGATACTTCGTAAAGAAATTTTTTTTAGATAGTTACCTTTCAACAACGTCTCGCAAACGTCCTTCTTGTTATTTCATTCACGTTATTTAACAAGAAGACATTGACAAAATTATGACAAGTACAGGCTTTCGTGGTTATTGTCACTAAAATCTTCTTGTTTGTTAGGCTGCGTCACGTTTCCTTCTAAATTGCTATCGGATACATTCTTAAGAACATCCTAGCAGAGGGGTCGAAACATTGATAACTTTAGAAGGAAATATGACGCGGCCTAAGAACCCAGAAGATTCAAACTTTAGTAAAACTGTGACAGATTTGTTCATATGCTATCTACTCACAGCCGAAAGGCTAAGACGTTCACCGCTCAGTAGGTAGTGATATAACCGTGGAGGCAGAAAAGGAGGGGAGTTGTCACTACGTCAGAAAATTGAAGACGACGTCTGCCATCTTAAATAGCCCAAAACATTAAGTTCACCGCATTTATACCTCCATGGTTCACCGCTGTGATACATCCCTACGTGTGTCACTCTGACATGCCCTTGTCTAGTTTTGACCATTGGTAATCTTCATCGACTTTTGTAGTCGTGTCCCAAATAGCATCTGGTGCTCTGATTGTGTGGAGGCGAAGTTGTTCCATAAAAATACCAACTTTCGTCGTTGCTTTTTTTTTTGGGGGGGGGGGGGGGAGTCATCAGTCTTCTGACTGGTTTGATGCGGCCCGCCACGAATTCCTCTCCTTTGCCAACCTCTTCATCACAAGTAGCACTTGAACCTACGCCCTCAATTAATTTCTGGAGGTATTCCAATCAGTGTCTTCATCTACAGTTTTTGGTCTCCACAGCTCCCTCTAATACCATGGAAGTCATTCCCTCACGTCTCAACAGATGTCCTATCATCCTGTCCCTTCTTATCAGTGTTTACCACATATTCCTTTCCACTTCGATTCTAGGTAGAACCTCCTCATTCTTTACCTTATCAGTCCACCTAATTTTCAACATTCGTCTGTAGCATCACATCTTAGATACTTAGATTCTCTTCTGTTCGGGTTTTCCCACAGTCCATGTTTCACTACCATACAATGCTGTACTCCAGACGTACGTTCTTAGAAATTTCTTCCTCAATATAAGGCCTGTGTTTGATTCTAGTAGATTTCCCTTGGCCAAGAATGCCCTTCTTGCCGTTGCTAGTCAGCTTTTGACGTCCTCCGTGCTCCGGCCGTCATTGGTTATTTTACTACGGTAGGTAGCAAAATTCCTTAACCTCATCTAATTCGTGACCACCAATCCTGATTTTAAGTTTCTCGCTGCTCTCGTTTCTGCTACTTCTCATTACTTTTCTCTTTTTGCTATTTACTCTCAATCCATATTCCTCTACACTCTCATTCAGGATAGCAATGTCATCTTGCGAATCGTATCACTGACATCCTTTCACCTTGAATTTTAATTCCACTCCTGAACGTTTCTTTTTTTTCCATCATTACTTCTTCGATGTACAAATTGGACAGTAGGGGTGAAACACATCCATGGCTTAAACCCTTTTTAATCCGAGCACTTCGTTCTTGGTCGTCCATTCTTATTATTCTCTCTTGGCTCTTGTACATATTGTATATTATCTGTCTCTCCCTATAGCTTACCCTTATTTTCCCAGGATTTCAAACATCTTGCAGCACTTTGCATTGTCGAACGCTTTTTTCAGGTCGACAAATCATATAAACGTGTCTTGATTTTCCTTTAGTCTTCCTTCTATTATCAACCCGCAACGTCAGAATTGCCTCTGTGGTGCCTTTACATTTCCTGGTCGTCATCTAACACATACTCGATTTTCCTTTCCATTCTTCTGTATATTATTTTGGTCAGCAGCTTGTATGAATGAGCTGTTAGGCTGATAGTGCAATAATCCTCGCACTTTTCAGCTCTTGCGACCTCCGGAATTGTTTTGGTGATATTCTTCTGAAAGTCAGATCGTATGTCCCCAGATTCGTACATTCTACACACCAATATGAATTGTCGTTTTGTTGCCACTTCCCCTAATGATTTTAGAAATTCTGGTGGAATGTTATGTATCCCTTCTACTTCCAAAGCTCTTTTAAATTCATAAGCCCTTATTTCTTCTAAATCGACTCCTGTTTCTTCTTCTATTAAGTCGGACAAATCTTCTCCCTCGCAGAAGCTGTAATGAATTCTTTTCACCTACACGCTCTCTCCTCTACATTTACGGGGGAATTCCCGTTGCACTCTTAATGTTAGCACCCTTGCTTTTAATGCCACAGAAGGTTATTTTCACTTTCTTGAATGCTGAGTCTGTCCTTGCGTAGTTTACTAATCGATGCGATCGTAATCTATAGTTTAAAGCTTTTGAATACATCGTAGGAGCAGACAGTGATCAATGTTATTACTAATAGTTACTATTAAAATCAGTCTTGATCACAAATTTATTTATTGTGGTAATCGGTTTCGACCACGCCTGTGGTCATCTTCAGACCAAAAATGCCATTTGAGCAGGAGCCTCCTTATGGTGGTAAATCACCACCAGAAGGAGGCTCCTGCTCATATAGCATTTTTGGTCTGAAGATGACAACAGGCATGGTCGAAACCGGTTACCAGAATAAATAAATTTGTGATCAAGACTGATTTTAATACTAACTATTCATTAAAGGATTAACACTGCATTCGTAGGTGGAGCCGTTCAAGCAATATTTTCTTTTGTATACACGAATTACGGATACGCTGTTTACTGTTATTCTTTTCTGTGTTCTTCATGGCCTTCCAAACCTCAAGCGCTCCGGCCTCCGAACCACAATGTATCGACGACCTTGTCCCCGCGCAACACACGGCTACGTGACCACTCTTGTTGTTTGTGCAGTATCTCATGCCCTACATTCCTCCCGCCGATAATTGTTCATTGTTCACATTTCCTTCCTTTAAGTAACAATCTAACCGCTTCACAGTATAGCTACTACCTCGTGAAGTTTGTTGTAAATAATCACTGCTCTTCAACAGGAACAATGATATACATAATTACAACATCAAACGAAAAAAAAACAGACATTCATTACATCACATTAAAGTTGTCTGTAGCACAAACCGGTGTTGACAAAGCTGTAACCAGAACTTTGATCATTTAATCAATGATAAATTGGTTGACAGGTAGCAAAGTAAAATTTGAAACTAAACTAAAAACATTTCTCTCTGACAATTCCTCCTCTTTCGCAGAAGACGCTCTATTAATGTAAAGTGTAAACGTTGATGAGTAGGAATTACTGTCTAACATCTTTTTGTTTCTCATTATAAAAACAAGATAAGAAGAAAAAGCTCATCACTGATCAGCATGGAAGAATGTTTACAAAAAACTTGTGTGTTAATATAAAGTGACGCTTTCTACATCATTTTTATGGTGCAAGTGATATGTGGAAAATGAAACTAACAAGCTAACTATATCACAAAGCATGGTATAATGCCAACTCACACTGTCCACCACTTGACGTCAAGTCACATCACATCCCGTCAAAATATTCCGAAATACATATCAAATGGCGGCATCCACACTGGCTGTCCCATCACGTCACAGCACATCGCGGCACCATCCACGTTTCTCGGGACGAAAGTTGACCATGTGATCCCGAAGCTCATTTCCACTCGATACACGGCCATGTGCTCATCGCAATATTTAGTTTCTTCTTAGTTTCCGTGGCTGATATTAGCTGCTTGTTGTTCGTTATTTTTTAATAAATTGTTTCGTTTCGTTATTTCTTTTGTTAGAACTTACAGTTTTACAACAAATTACGAAATATTAATTGAAGCAAGGAGGCAGTAATCTGAATTATATGACATGAACGTACTATATTACACTAGTGGCCATTAAAATCGCTACACCACGAACATGACGTGCTACAGACGCGAAATTTAACCTACAAGAAGAAGATGCTGTGATATGCAAATGATTAGCTTTTCAGAGCATTCACACAAGGTTGTGCCTGTACCTGTACACGCCATAAGCTCTGTTTGACTCAATGCACAGGCTTATCAAGGCCGTTATTACGGCTAGAGGTGGTTGTTCTGGATACTGATTTCTCAGGATCTATGCACCCAAATTGCGTGAAAATGTAATCACATGTCAGTTCCAGTATAATATATTTGTTCAATGAATACCCGTTTATCATCTGCATTTCTTCTTGGTATAGCAATTTTAATGGCCAGAAGTGTACATACCCTTACGCAAGCCTAGAAATTACTTTGTCAACTACAACACCGAATCGACACTAGGATTTATACAATTGATGGACCTTATGACCAACTGCAGGCAATTCAGATGACACCACCACGAATGAGGCAAACAACAAATGGTGAATTGGCATGAAGCACACTATGTGCTTGGATAAGAAAATGAGTAGTGTTTCAGTGAACCACACGAAGTAGCTAGAAGCAGCGACGTCTACTTTCTGTACATAAGGAAAGATTATGCAGCAGGTCTCTCCTACTAAAATCGCATTTTAATGCGATACGACCGTGTTATGTCTCATGTCATAAAGAGAAACACCTAGCAGCACATTTTGGAACACGACAAATGCAGGATTGAGGTCTATCGAGACCGCTGTTACTCTTTCCGCGATAATGCTTTGGCGCTGATCGGAATCCCACGACATTCACGAGCATATGGAACCGATGGGCTCAGCAGAGCCATGCATGATCTCAGTGGCCCCTCGCCACCATTGTTCGCTCGCCCGCGCAGTATCTTACAGCCACGTCACGTACTTTTAAAACGAGCTTGTCTGCAGGGAGGTAAATACGAATACGAACAGTGCGACGATATTTGGGGCACCACTCATCAGCTCATACACAAGCCACATGTAGCTAGTACCGTTATGTAGAACATAGTAATTCAGGCGAGAAAGGCTCGAAGTACTTACCGAAGCCCTCCCACTTCAAACAACCAGGAAAGGCACCAGTTCCGCTATCTAAATCTTTGCTGTCGTCTATTATTTTCCTCTTCAGAATATAGTAATATCAATTTTTCTTTCCAAAATGCGCTGTATGTGCAACATGTCTTTTTAAATCAACAGTGCAATTATCTAAAAGAGAGAAAAAATAACAGCACTGAGAGAAGCTGCAGAAAAAGACAAACAGTCTATCTCTGTAGCTTTGTGACTGGTTAACAAAGTGGTTGGTCTCTTCGTAAATATATAAATAAATGTTTGGAACACCATGGAATGTTAGTACGGCGAACGTTGTTGTGTCTTCTTTTAACGCGGCAGTACAGAACAGGCCGCCGGCTGTTGTACAACCATCAGTATTGGAACCACGTCGTCTGTTCAGAGCTGGCTCCGTAAAACGTCATGGTGGACACGGCCAATTGTGGAAACTCCGCCACATTCTTTTTGCCATATTTATGCAGTCCCAACACATGCTGAGATGATATGGGGTGCTATCGGGTGCACAACGATATCACCTCTGGTTCGAAGAGACGGTTACTGGGGCAGTAGGCGTTACATTTCTGATGTGTTCAGGCCGGTTGCTATGTATCATCTTCGAGTTTTCCGAGACATCATAATTCGACAAGATAAGCCAAAACCACATGTTCCCCATGCAGCTCTCGTTACAGATGATTTTCGAATGTAGCCGTAACCAGCACGATCTACAGATCTCTCGTCCGCTGAAAACATCTGGTCTTTGCTTGCAAAAAACTACAAGCCCCTTAAGTCGATGAAATACAGCATAGCGTTGAAGCAGCATTATGAGGTACCCCTATCCGCTATCTAAAATCAATTGTGAAGCGCAGAGTGGCCGCGTGGTTTGAGGCGCCATGTCGCGGATTGCGCGGCCTCTCCTGCCGGAGGTTCGACTCCTCCCTCTGGCCTGGATGTGTGCGTTGTTC